>NC_086454.1:81320575-81383075 GCF_028390025.1 Pseudophryne corroboree
GGACATTACGTGTAAAAGGGCATTAATAAAGGTTGTCATAATGTGTAAGGTGCATTATGTTTATAAGGACATTAATAATGTGTCTCAGATGTGTAAGGGGCATTACTGTGTGGCATTATGTGTATGAGGTGCTCTACTATGTGGCGTTGCGTATAGAAAGGGCACTACTGTGTCATCTAATGTGAATAAAGAGCAATAGGGTGTGGTGTAATGTGAATAAGGAGCAATTCAGTGTGATGTAATGTGAATAAGGGGTTCTACTGTACTGTACAAGGTAAAGTGATACTACTGTGGGATGTAATATGAATTATGGACACTATCGCATGATCAAATGTGAATAAAGTTGCAGTACTGTGTGGCGTAATTGCAATTGGGGTTACTATTGTGTGGCCATGCCCCTTGCCAGCAAAAACACACCCCTTTTTGGGCTGTGCGCCAAATGTGTGAACTGTTCCTATTTAAAATATAGGGGGAACAAACCCCAAAATAAGGACTGCTATGGATGACGAGTGATGGTGCTGGGAAAGAGGTGCAAGGTCAGAGGCGGAACCAGCAGTGGTGCTAGGGGGCACCAGCCAAAATCTTGCCTAGGGCATCATATTGGCTAGGGCCAGCTCTGCGCATGCGCATTTTCCACCTAATCGCTCCGTTGCGAAAAACGGCAACGAGCGAACAACTCGGAATGACCACCCATATGCACTGCAGGGGGGCAGATATAACATGTGCAGAGAGAGTTAGATTTGGCTGGGTTATTTTGTTTCTGTGCAGGGTAAATACTGGCTGCTTTATTTTTACACTGCAATTTAGATTTCAGTTTGAACACACCGCACCCAAATCTAACTCTCTCTGCACATGTTATATCTGCCACACCTGCAGTGCACATAGGGGGTCATTCCGAGTTGATCGCTAGATGCATTCGTTCGCTGTGCAGCGATGAGGCAAAAAAAGGCACTTTTGCGCATGTGTATGTGGCGCAATGCGCACGTGCATCGTACTATTACAAAGAATGATGTAGTTTCACACAAGGTCTAGCGAAGCTTTTCAGTCGCACTGCTGGCCACAGAGTGAGTGACAAGAAGTGGCCGCTTCTGGGTGTCAACTGACCGTTTTCAGGGAGTGTTTTGAAAAACACAGCCGTGCCAAGAAAAACGCAGGCGTGGCTGGCCGAATGCAGGGCGTGTTCGTGACGTCAAAACAGGAACTGAACAGTCTGAAGTGATCGCAAGCACTGAGTAGGTATTGAGCTACTCTACAACTGCACAACAAAAATTTGCTGACACGCTGCGATCCTTTCGTTCGCACTTCTGCTAAGCTAAAATACACTCCCAGTGGGCGGCAGCATAGCGTTTCCATGGCTGTTAAAAACTGCTAGCGAGCGATCAGCTCGGAATGACCACCATGGTTTTGCCCAACTGCTAACAAATTTTCTGCTGCGATCAACTCTGAAATACCACCAATATGCGTGCTATCTTAAAAACTTGTATTAGGGATCTCCAAGCTATGTTACAGAACAGGTTGAATGTTTGTACACTAATTTATATATGTTGACTGCTGATTTCATGCTAATTTTAGCTTTTTCACCTTACTGTGAAACACCTATGTAGTTTTTGACACTGTATTTTAAAATAAATGTTATACATTGTGTCGAAGTCAAAAATATTACATAGAGAGAACATACAGACTACACACATTATAAATCGCTATGCTTGCAAATACGCGCAGCGAGCACAGCAATATATGGTAACATACGCATTTACACGGACATGCCACAGACATGGATTCGACACTTATTTCATACAGCACATAATTATAACATATCAAGCGCCAGACATCATAATGATTTAAAATTATATAAGTAAGTAATGTCATTATGTGTATTATTGGAACGAAGCAAGATAGACCTGTCATATTTGGTATTAAAGCAACCAGATTAATGTGTAGATTCATCTCATACTTGTTATTAAGTTGTAGGGCATTGCAACAAGTAGTTATGATTAAATGTATGAAAGCTAAAGTCACTGTTATTAGGACAATAGACATTCCAAACAGGTGGTGGACAGGAAACTCATGCCAGCCCCTTTTGATGTCTTCAAGGCTGAACCTGTTTAGCATACGAACAAACCAGTGACTCATCATGAATGAGAAAGTTCCCTCCCTTAGACTAGATGTGTGCACTGCCCAAAAACTAGATAACACATTGCTGAAGAGACACACAGGAGTCTCTGTCCTTCCCTGGGTGCTGTTCGAGATGCTGTCTGCCCAGTTCCTGTATTTATTTACAGAGAGAGAGAGATATGGAGGGAAGACTTTTATACGAGAAAGATATGGTAATTGTATCGCTGGCCTGTAACTGTTTGTATTAACTGCTTACTGTATAAATTGTAACCATGTAACTATATGTATACCGTACATTGTGATATATTGAATACATATCCTTTTAATAACAAATATATACATCAATGAGCTTTGGAACTCAGATAATGTGTGGGTGTATTGTTTTCACTTATGGGATGCAGTGTTTTGCGATGTATAGCGCACATTCATGGCACATGGTAATAAGATGTGCAGGCGTCTACAATATATATTAGAGCGGGCATTTTAAATATTTGTTAGAAAGCAATTTGGTACTTACAGATGAGGGCTCGTCCGCGATATCACGGTCTTAATGATGCACTGTACATTACAAACGCAATGCTGTGGTCGATCAGCTTGTGGTGGACGCATCATGACGCTGAGAAAATCATATCCGTGTGTTCTGTTGTGTTATCAGTAATCTGATGATATGAAAATTCAAGGGACAATGTGTTTCTCATAATATTTAAGATGCTAAAGCGTATTTTTATTGTTGCAAAACAAAGTTCAAATAAGTCATATTGTGTTTGATTCAGATTGGATTGTTTATCTGTTAAGTAGATTTAAAAGTACATTTAAAAGTTGCTGCATAGCCTTGATATAGTTTTTTTTTTAAACTCAGGCCTAAAGCACTTTAACTTCTGGTGCTTGTATAATTTGTGATTTCGTTGTGACAAAGGAAGCCGCATGGTCTGTCCTCCATTTTGGACTAACCACATGGCCTGTCCACCATCTTGTGTAAACCTCATGGATGTGGAAGGGGGAGGAGCAGTGGCCATTTTAGGAAGGTCACTTTCTAAATAGCTGATTTTCAGTCTGCTCAGAACAATCAGTTTCCTTTGTCAAGTCAAGCACCATTTATGAGTTACCAATGCATTTATTTAACCCATGCCATAGTCAATTACAAATAGTTTCAATTGGGCCTAGTGAGAGTAAATGGTGAGATAAGTGGGGGGGGGGGGGTTCTCTTCTTGCCTGTGCGTAATTACTTTACATAAAGTGGGGGGTTGCACACAGATAGAAAAAGGAAAGAAAGAGTTTTTGTTTTGTTTTTTGTTTTTTTTTTCCTTTTCTTCCAAGACTTGTAGAATCTGTTTACTAGGGAGGATAGCCATTGAAATGCAAATTAACCTGTGTAACTGCTTTTTTTTAGCAGTGAAAAGCACATATCTTTAAGGTGTCTCATAGAAGGCCAGTGAATGATACATATATATAATATTATTATAATTATGTGTATATTTATTAGGGATGAGCGGGTTCGGTTCCTCGGAATCCGAACCCGCCCGAACTTCATGTTTTTTTACACGGGGCCGAGCGACTCGGATCTTCCCGCCTTGCTCGGTTAACCCGAGCGCGCCCGAACGTCATCATCCCGCTGTCGGATTCTCGCGAGGCTCGGATTCTATCGCGAGACTCGGATTCTATATAAGGAGCCGCGCGTCGCCGCCATTTTCACACGTGCATTGAGATTCATAGGGAGAGGACGTGGCTGGCGTCCTCTCCGTTTATAGAGAAGAGAGTGAGACAGTAGAGAGAGACACAGTAGTAATTTTGGGGAGCATTAGGAGGAGTACTAGTTACTTGCTGAAGTGATAGATAGTGTGACTGTATATTATCTGACTTGTGGGGGAGACACTGACAGTGGGGAGCAGTTAGAGTCTGAGAGCAGGACTCAGGAGTACATATAACGTACAGTGCACACTTTTGCTGCCAGAGTGCCACACTGCCATTGTGACCACACTGACCACCAGTATAATATATATTGTGATTGTCTGCTTAGGAGTACTACTTGCAAGTTGCTGATAGTGTGACCAGTGACCTGACCACCAGTCACCACCAGTTTAATATATATATATAATTGTATATAATATATATATATATAATATTGTATACCACCTACCCGTGGTTTTTTTTTCTCTTTCTTTCTTCTTTATACATACTACTATAGTAGCTTACTGTAGCAGTCTGCGGTGCTGCTGAGCTGACAGTGTCCAGCAGGTCCGTCATCAGTCATTACATAATAAATATATATACCTGTCCGGCTGCAGTACTAGTGATATTATATATATATATATATATTGATTTCATCTCCTTATCATCCAGTCTATATTAGCAGCAGACACAGTACGGTAGTCCACGGCTGTAGCTACCTCTGTGTCGGCAGTCGCTCGTCCATCCATAATTGTATACCACCTACCCGTGGTTTTTTTTTTTCTTCTTTATACATACTACTATAGTAGCTTACTGTAGCAGTCTGCGGTGCTGCTGAGCTGACAGTGTCCAGCAGGTCCGTCATCAGTCATTACATAATAAATATATATACCTGTCCGGCTGCAGTACTAGTGATATTATATATATATATATATTGATTTCATCTCATTATCATCCAGTCTATATTAGCAGCAGACACAGTACGGTAGTCCACGGCTGTAGCTACCTCTGTGTCGGCAGTCGCTCGTCCATCCATAATTGTATACCACCTACCCGTGGTTTTTTTTTTCTTTCTTCTTTATACATACTACTATAGTAGCTTACTGTAGCAGTCTGCGGTGCTGCTGAGCTGACAGTGTCCAGCAGGTCCGTCATCAGTCATTACATAATAAATATATATACCTGTCCAGCTGCAGTACTAGTGATATTATATATATATTGATTTCATCTCCTTATCATCCAGTCTATATTAGCAGCAGACACAGTACGGTAGTCCACGGCTGTAGCTACCTCTGTGTCGGCAGTCGCTCGTCCATCCATAATTGTATACCACCTACCCGTGGTTTTTTTTTTTCTTTCTTCTTTATACATACTACTATAGTAGCTTACTGTAGCAGTCTGCGGTGCTGCTGAGCTGACAGTGTCCAGCAGGTCTGTCATCAGTCATTACATAATAAATATATATACCTGTCCGGCTGCAGTACTAGTGATATTATATATATATATATATTGATTTCATCTCCTTATCATCCAGTCTATATTAGCAGCAGACACAGTACGGTAGTCCACGGCTGTAGCTACCTCTGTGTCGGCAGTCGCTCGTCCATCCATAATTGTATACCACCTACCCGTGGTTTTTTTTTTTTCTTTCTTCTTTATACATACTACTATAGTAGCTTACTGTAGCAGTCTGCGGTGCTGCTGAGCTGACAGTGTCCAGCAGGTCCGTCATCAGTCATTACATAATAAATATATATACCTGTCCGGCTGCAGTACTAGTGATATTATATATATATATATATATATTGATTTCATCTCATTATCATCCAGTCTATATTAGCAGCAGACACAGTACGGTAGTCCACGGCTGTAGCTACCTCTGTGTCGGCAGTCGCTCGTCCATCCATAATTGTATACCACCTACCTGTGTTTTTTTTTTTTTTCTTCTTTATACATACTACTATAGTAGCTTACTGTAGCAGTCTGCGGTGCTGCTGAGCTGACAGTGTCCAGCAGGTCCGTCATCAGTCATTACATAATAAATATATATACCTGTCCGGCTGCAGTACTAGTGATATTATATATATATATATTGATTTCATCTCATTATCATCCAGTCTATATTAGCAGCAGACACAGTACGGTAGTCCACGGCTGTAGCTACCTCTGTGTCGGCAGTCGCTCGTCCATCCATAATTGTATACCACCTACCCGTGTTTTTTTTTTTTTCTTTCTTCTTTATACATACTACTATAGTAGCTTACTGTAGCAGTCTGCGGTGCTGCTGAGCTGACAGTGTCCAGCAGGTCCGTCATCAGTCATTACATAATAAATATATCTACCTGTCCGGCTGCAGTACTAGTGTGATATAATATATATTGATTTCATCTCATTATCATCCAGTCTATATTAGCAGCAGACACAGTACGGTAGTCCACGGCTGTAGCTACCTCTGTTTCGGCAGTCGCTCGTCCATCCATAATTGTATACCACCTACCCGTGTTTTTTTTTTTTTTTCTTCTTTATACATACTACTATAGTAGCTTACTGTAGCAGTCTGCGGTGCTGCTGAGCTGACAGTGTCCAGCAGGTCCGTCATCAGTCATTACATAATAAATATATATACCTGTCCGGCTGCAGTACTAGTGATATTATATATATATATATTGATTTCATCTCATTATCATCCAGTCTATATTAGCAGCAGACACAGTACGGTAGTCCACGGCTGTAGCTACCTCTGTGTCGGCAGTCGCTCGTCCATCCATAATTGTATACCACCTACCCGTGGTTTTTTTTTTTTTTTTTTCTTCTTTATACATACTACTATAGTAGCTTACTGTAGCAGTCTGCGGTGCTGCTGAGCTGACAGTGTCCAGCAGGTCCGTCATCAGTCATTACATAATAAATATATATACCTGTCCGGCTGCAGTACTAGTGATATTATATATATATATATATTGATTTCATCTCATTATCATCCAGTCTATATTAGCAGCAGACACAGTACGGTAGTCCACGGCTGTAGCTACCTCTGTGTCGGCAGTCGCTCGTCCATCCATAAGTATACTAGTATCCATCCATCTCCATTGTTTACCTGAGGTGCCTTTTAGTTGTGCCTATTAAAATATGGAGAACAAAAATGTTGAGGTTCCAAAATTAGGGAAAGATCAAGATCCACTTCCACCTCGTGCTGAAGCTGCTGCCACTAGTCATGGCCGAGACGATGAAATGCCAGCAACGTCGTCTGCCAAGGC
Source organism: Pseudophryne corroboree (assembly GCF_028390025.1). Taxonomy (NCBI): domain Eukaryota; kingdom Metazoa; phylum Chordata; class Amphibia; order Anura; family Myobatrachidae; genus Pseudophryne; species Pseudophryne corroboree. Next base: position 81,327,616 of record NC_086454.1, read on the forward strand.
CGATGCCCAATGTCATAGTACAGAGCATGTAAAATCCAAAACACCAAATATCAGTAAAAAAAGGACTCCAAAATCTAAAATAAAATTGTCGGAGGAGAAGCGTAAACTTGCCAATATGCCATTTACCACACGGAGTGGCAAGGAACGGCTGAGGCCCTGGCCTATGTTCATGGCTAGTGGTTCAGCTTCACATGAGGATGGAAGCACTCAGCCTCTCGCTAGAAAACTGAAAAGACTCAAGCTGGCAAAAGCACCGCAAAGAACTGTGCATTCTTCGAAATCCCAAATCCACAAGGAGAGTCCAATTGTGTCGGTTGCGATGCCTGACCTTCCCAACACTGGACGTGAAGAGCATGCGCCTTCCACCATTTGCACGCCCCCTGCAAGTGCTGGAAGGAGCACCCGCAGTCCAGTTCCTGATAGTCAGATTGAAGATGTCAGTGTTGAAGTACACCAGGATGAGGAGGATATGGGTGTTGCTGGCGCTGGGGAGGAAATTGACAAGGAGGATTCTGATGGTGAGGTGGTTTGTTTAAGTCAGGCACCCGGGGAGACACCTGTTGTCCGTGGGAGGAATAGGGCCGTTGACATGCCTGGTGAAAATACCAAAAAAATCAGCTCTTCGGTGTGGAAGTATTTCACCAGAAATGCGGACAACATTTGTCAAGCCGTGTGTTGCCTTTGTCAAGCTGTAATAAGTAGGGGTAAGGACGTTAACCACCTCGGAACATCCTCCCTTATACGTCACCTGCAGCGCATTCATAATAAGTCAGTGACAAGTTCAAAAACTTTGGGCGACAGCGGAAGCAGTCCACTGACCAATAAATCCCTTCCTCTTGTAACCAAGCTCACGCAAACCACCCCACCAACTCCCTCAGTGTCAATTTCCTCCTTCCCCAGGAATGCCAATAGTCCTGCATGCCATGTCACTGGCAATTCTGACGAGTCCTCTCCTGCCTGGGATTCCTCCGATGCATCCTTGCGTGTAACGCCTACTGCTGCTGGCGCTGCTGTTGTTGCTGCTGGGAGTCGATGGTCATCCCAGAGGGGAAGTCGTAAGCCCACTTTTACTACTTCCACCAAGCAATTGACTGTCCAACAGTCCTTTGCGAGGAAGATGAAATATCACAGCAGTCATCCTGTTGCAAAGCGGATAACTGAGGCCTTGACAACTATGTTGGTGTTAGACGTGCGTCCGGTATCCGCCGTTAGTTCACAGGGAACTAGACAATTTCTTGAGGCAGTGTGCCCCCGTTACCAAATACCATCTAGGTTCCACTTCTCTAGGCAGGCGATACCGAGAATGTACACGGACGTCAGAAAAAGACTCACCAGTGTCCTAAAAAATGCAGTTGTACCCAATGTCCACTTAACCACGGACATGTGGACAAGTGGAGCAGGGCAGGGTCAGGACTATATGACTGTGACAGCCCACTGGGTAGATGTATGGACTCCCGCCGCAAGAACAGCAGCGGCGGCACCAGTAGCAGCATCTCGCAAACGCCAACTCTTTCCTAGGCAGGCTATGCTTTGTATCACCGGTTTCCAGAATATGCACACAGCTGAAAACCTCTTACGGCAACTGAGGAAGATCATCGCGGAATGGCTTACCCCAATTGGACTCTCCTGTGGATTTGTGGCATCGGACAACGCCAGCAATATTGTGTGTGCATTAAATATGGGCAAATTCCAGCACGTCCCGTGTTTTGCACATACCTTGAATTTGGTGGTGCAGAATTATTTAAAAAACGACAGGGGCGTGCAAGAGATGCTGTCGGTGGCCAGAAGAATTGCGGGACACTTTCGGCGTACAGGCACCACGTACAGAAGACTGGAGCACCACCAAAAACGCCTGAACCTGCCCTGCCATCATCTGAAGCAAGAAGTGGTAACGAGGTGGAATTCAACCCTCTATATGCTTCAGAGGTTGGAGGAGCAGCAAAAGGCCATTCAAGCCTATACAATTGAGCACGATATAGGAGGTGGAATGTACCTGTCTCAAGCGCAGTGGAGAATGATTTCAACGTTGTGCAAGGTTCTGCAACTTTTTGAACTTGCCACACGTGAAGTCAGTTCAGACACTGCCAGCCTGAGTCAGGTCATTCCCCTCATCAGGCTTTTGCAGAAGAAGCTGGAGGCATTGAAGGAGGAGCTAAAAGGGAGCGATTCCGCGAGGCATGTGGGACTTGTGGATGGAGCCCTTAATTCGCTTAACAAGGATTCACGGGTGGTCAATCTGTTGAAATCAGAGCACTACATTTTGGCCACCGTGCTCGATCCTAGATTTAAAACCTACCTTGGATCTCTCTTTCCGGCAGACACAAGTCTGCTGGGGTTCAAAGACCTGCTGGTGAGAAAATTGTCAAGTCAAGCGGAACGCGACCTGTCAACATCTCCTCCTTCACATTCTCCCGCAACTGGGAGTGCGAGGAAAAGGCTCAGAATTCCGAGCCCACCCGCTGGCGGTGATGCAGGGCAGTCTGGAGCGACTGCTGATGCTGACATCTGGTCCGGACTGAAGGACCTGACAACGATTACGGACATGTCGTCTACTGTCACTGCATATGATTCTCTCACCATTGAAAGAATGGTGGAGGATTATATGAGTGACCGCATCCAAGTAGGCACGTCAGACAGTCCGTACTTATACTGGCAGGAAAAAGAGGCAATTTGGAGGCCCTTGCACAAACTGGCTTTATTCTACCTAAGTTGCCCTCCCACAAGTGTGTACTCCGAAAGAGTGTTTAGTGCCGCCGCTCACCTTGTCAGCAATCTGCGTACGAGGTTACTTCCAGAAAATGTGGAGAAGATGATGTTCATTAAAATGAATTATAATCAATTCCTCCGTGGAGACATTGACCAGCAGCAATTGCCTCCACAAAGCACACAGGGAGCTGAGATGGTGGATTCCAGTGGGGACGAATTGATAATCTGTGAGGAGCGGGATGTACACGGTGATATATCGGAGGATGATGATGAGGTGGACATCTTGCCTCTGTAGAGCCAGTTTGTGCAAGGAGAGATTAATTGCTTCTTTTTTGGTGGGGGTCCAAACCAACCCGTCATTTCAGTCACAGTCGTGTGGCAGACCCTGTCACTAAAATGATGGGTTGGTTAAAGTGTGCATGTCCTGTTTATACAACATAAGGGTGGGTGGGAGGGCCCAAGGACAATTCCATCTTGCACCTCTTTTTTCTTTCATTTTTATTTGCGTCATGTGCTGTTTGGGGAGTGTTTTTTGGAAGGGCCATCCTGCGTGACACTGCAGTGCCACTCCTAGATGGGCCAGGTGTTTGTGTCGGCCACTAGGGTCGCTTAGCTTACTCACACAGCTACCTCATTGCGCCTATTTTTTTCTTCTTTGCGTCATGTGCTGTTTGGGGAGTGTTTTTTGGAAGGGCCATCCTGCGTGACACTGCAGTGCCACTCCTAGATGGGCCAGGTGTTTGTGTCGGCCACTAGGGTCGCTTATCTTACTCACACAGCTACCTCATTGCGCCTATTTTTTTCTTCTTTGCGTCATGTGCTGTTTGGGGAGTGTTTTTTGGAAGGGCCATCCTGCGTGACACTGCAGTGCCACTCCTAGATGGGCCAGGTGTTTGTGTCGGCCACTAGGGTCGCTTATCTTACTCACACAGCTACCTCATTGCGCCTCTTTTTTTCTTCTTTGCGTCATGTGCTGTTTGGGGAGTGTTTTTTGGAAGGGCCATCCTGCGTGACACTGCAGTGCCACTCCTAGATGGGCCAGGTGTTTGTGTCGGCCACTAGGGTCGCTTAGCTTACTCACACAGCTACCTCATTGCGCCTCTTTTTTTCTTCTTTGCGTCATGTGCTGTTTGGGGAGTGTTTTTTGGAAGGGCCATCCTGCGTGACACTGCAGTGCCACTCCTAGATGGGCCAGGTGTTTGTGTCGGCCACTAGGGTCGCTTAGCTTACTCACACAGCTACCTCATTGCGCCTCTTTTATTCTTCTTTGCGTCATGTGCTGTTTGGGGAGTGTTTTTTGGAAGGGCCATCCTGCGTGACACTGCAGTGCCACTCCTAGATGGGCCAGGTGTTTGTGTCGGCCACTAGGGTCGCTTAGCTTAGTCATCCAGCGACCTCGGTGCAAATTTTAGGACTAAAAATAATATTGTGAGGTGTGAGGTATTCAGAATAGACTGAAAATGAGTGGAAATTATGGTTTTTGAGGTTAATAATACTTTGGGATCAAAATGACCCCCAAATTCTATGATTTAAGCTGTTTTTTAGGGTTTTTTGAAAAAAACACCCGAATCCAAAACACACCCAAATCCGACAAAAAAATTCGGTGAGGTTTTGCCAAAACGCGGTCGAACCCAAAACACGGCCGCGGAACCGAACCCAAAACCAAAACACAAAACCCGAAAAATTTCAAGTGCACATCCCTAATATTTATATCAGTGTATGTTCTGCAAGATAGCTATCCAATCTGAATCATATCATTTAAATTATAGATTATTGCAGTCATTATAGATCTGTGTGAAATCGGATACATTTGTTTGCTATATAGATACATTTTAAGTAAATGTATTTAAGGGAGTAATTATAGACATAAAACGCAGTTCTGGCCTGGTTGTTAAGAAAAAAACTGGGTGTTGTGTTAAGTGAGCGATTATAGTTAGTATTGCTCACATTTATAGAGTTGTGTGATTTGTTTTATTGCGTAAGCACATTGGTACACGTGGTACGGAATGCGAGGACAGCGTACAAAAACATGCACGTGGCGCAAGGCCGCACACGTGGCATAGGGGTACGCACGGTTGCGTAATTACGCAAGCTTGCGTAGGGTTGTGTGCGCATAATAAAACCACACGATATTTGTTCAATTAAGGTGGGATAGTAGACATTTAATACAATAGCACATAACTATCCGATTTCAAAAGCAGGTTACGCTAAAATTTAGTTTAAAAACTAAGCACCTCTGGAATAAAGCTACTGACCTAAAGGGAGTAAAACAATTTTCTGTACAGAAAAACAAGGTGTATTTGAGTGAGTGAAAACGGAGTGAGTGGAGCTATACCCAGGAACTAGGTGGTCTAGGTGATATTCTGGAGTGGAAACACTGGGTTAGTAGAGGCCCGGTGGCGTAGGGTTCGCTACCTTGCGTGATTAGAACTAGGTGGTCTAGGTGATCTGAAGTGGTCTAGGTGTCCCATACAACTAGATGATCTCTAGGTGTTTCAGGTGGTCTACAGCAATCGTAGGGCATATAGATAACTAGTATCTATAGGCACTGCTATTGCATCGCATGTCCGTGTGTTCTACACAGCACAAATTGATACCATTGTGTCATATGCGCTGTGGAAAAGCATACGCAGATGTGATTGTATAGACAAAGGGGTTTTTGTTTGATAACATCGGGAAATCTCCCTGGTGGGCTTCCACTGGAAAGGGTGAAGAATAGTAATCTAATTTCTCTGTTTTTCACCCTACAAACAATTCCAGTTGAAAGATACCGAAAAGGAATTTTTCGCTGCCTCTCTCAGGAAAATATTCCAACAGAACCTTCACCGAGAGAAATCACGGTGCTGTAAGGTCTTATAGGAACCCTAAGTTGGGTACATCGCGATCCACTATCAACAGTGTATCGTAGTACTGGCCAGCGTGGGCGAGAGTGGGTGAAAGCGCTCTAAGAACTTTCACCGTCTACTTGCATTGAGTATTTTGGTGTTTGTAGGAATTTTTTTTAGTTATTAAAAAGACCCACAAATATGGGAGCCAGTTGCTCAAGTGAGAGACGTTTGTGCAGGGTTCAGGCTGAAGAAGAAAGACCAAAAGGGTCAGCAAGGTTTATCATGTGTGAAAAATATGGTTCACACATGGAAGTGTTTTTGCAATGAGTGGGTATGTATGACTGACAAAGATAGGGTATCATTCCCTGGGGTGGGCAGCTTTGAGCCAGAGGTACTGCAGAATGTAGGTACGAAAATATGTCTGATAAAATCCAGAAAACAAAGGGTCAGACATACAAATTGTTTAAACCTGTGGCAGCAAGAGGGGTTGGTGAGTTTGAGCCTAAGGTATTGCAGGTGGTATGTCTAACCAAAGTCATGTAAGACAAGAATGGAAATATAAGAACTGTTTGAACTTGTAGCAACAATAAACAAGTAGGAAGAAAAAAATAGAATGCAAGTACACCGCCATATGTAGATGTGGAAGCAGTTACAGCCAGCATACAAACTATGGAAAATAATAAAAATATGAAAAATATGACTGTAACCTATATATGGACTAATGAATGTTGAAGTTTTATTTAGGAGGAGAAGGTGACCTGATTGTTTTCAGCCATCTCTCATGCACTCAGAGGAGTATCCAACCGGTAAAAGAAGAGCAGTAGCCTGTGGGGAAAGTGGCTGAGACCAGTGGAACTGGTAAGTATGGTATCATTCGTGTATATATATAGTAAAACCCAAAAATAAAACAAAAATCAAGAAAGTAACGTCAGAAATGGAGAAAAACCTGTTCGCACTTTAGTATTTGCCAGTAGGAAAGCGGACAGAGACAGGGTAACCCCCGGGTATTTCTTTTAGTTACCATATAAGAAGTATTCATTCCTCGTAATGCCCCTAGTCAAGATGAGCTCGGAAATGTTTGTTGGACCATGTACAGACCCTTAGTACGGGATGAGAAGGATTGAATGAATACTTCGCATGACCTAGAAGCTTGTTAAACTTTTTTTTTTTTGTCTTTTGCAGTAATAGAAAATTCTCCATCTGGATAAGATCACTGGTAAACACTAATTCGGCAAATGGGAGGTGGCTGTCTCTGTGCTAATGGACGGGCTCAATAAGGCATTGAGGGTCAGGGTGCAGACTTCTTTGCAGAATTGGAAAGGGGTCTCAGTAGCTAATCTTAAAGAGTGTGCTATTGAACATCACAAGAATAGTGCTAGGCGCAGAGAACAACAGGTGGAGAGGTTGAGGATGGTAAGTATACTAGCACATACAGGAAAGATCCATCAGTCCAAACCCCAGATCCCTAATGGTCAATAATATGTTACACTTGTAGGAAAGAAGGGCATTTTGCCAGAGATTGTAGGAGTAGTAGGACACATAGTCAATATAGACCCCCTAGACAGAAAACACAAGCCACATTATTAAACACATAGACGGGACCAAGGGACATATAGTAAGGAATCATAAGCCATATAGAAAACACAGATTCGCCTAATGGGAAGAACAAAATAAATGCAACATTACCCTTTGACAAAACTTGCTGGGGTTAAGATGGGGCCTCTAAACTTTTGCTTCTTTTTCCTAGCAAAAATGGCCCCTGATTAACTTAACAGGAGCTTTGTTAGATATGATATACATATAATGTGCTCCCGCTCAGGAAGTATAAAGTATGTTAGACACCCACGAAGACTAATGTTACGTTTCACTGTTCTAGATGCATGTCCATCACAGGTAGAGGAAATTATCTCACAGATACCGGGTTCCCTATGAACTTAGGATGGACAGGACACTGCATTGATGGCTGGGATAGTCCCAATAGCGATACGATAAACACAGAATTTTTTTTAAGGGGAGTAGACTAAGCAGAGAACCACTTCTCCGTAGTGCCCAATCCAGTTGTCAAATTTTTATAAAATCTTCTCCACCTCTGCAAACTCATCTGTCACCAACCTCTATTCTGTTTCTCTACAGTTTCCTCTTCATCTTTTGCGTTCACACAGGGTGGTACAATACATGGACCCGATTACAGTTCAAACACTATATGCCTAATTGGTCCTTCAGAGTTCTGCCCGAACCCAGTATATCTCACCAGCACGATAACACCAGTATTACTGCAGTGTGCCTTGTCATGCACAAAGGGTGGAGGAAGGATGAGAATACTGGTGAAGGGAAATTTTGTATAGACACTGATATGCCTGTTGGTGAATGGCAAACCTGACATTTTCTTTTTCATTTTCTTCTTCTTTCTCTCCTCTAGAGATGTTTTTTTCTTTTTTTTTTGAGTTATGCTCATGGTACTCTACATTGCAAACACACAACGACTTCGTACAGTTAACACCCTTCAGGAATTATTGTTATGTATTGGTGTGCACTGATGTTTTCTCAAACTGGGTAGAGGCATTTCCTGCCGCCACGGATGCTGCTGTGTTTACCGCAAAGAAAAAAATTGCGCAGAAATTTGTGTGTAGATAATGGTACCCCTAGAAGTAGGAGCAAAGCTTGAAATTATACTATTGTGATCATAGATACTGCCACTAGTATTATGTAGCATCGGAACCACTCCCAGATCTTAACTTAACGAATCATCCTCTTCGAAATTTGTTTTTGTTTTTGTTTTGGTATTTGTGTTGTTTTTGGAAGACAACCTCATGTCATGATTAATCCGCACAATGATCAGAAATACACCAATGAGGTGACAGTACAGTACTTTATCGAGATAAGCCAGCATTTGAGAACTTGATAAAAGAACTTGAAACTGTTGATTGCTGGTAAACCAAATACTAACTGTCTTGATTGTGAACCAAGAGACTGTGTGATTGTTCTTACGCTCAGGTTGCCTTATAGACAGGTGGGAAGGACCATACCAAGTTTTGATGACAGCACTATCCCAGTGAAAGTAGCCGAGAGAGAGACTTGGGTCCACGATTCCCATTGCAGGAAAGTCGGTAGTCCGGAAAGGAACTCGTAAATGGAGTGATATCGCAAAAGTATCACCAGAGACTCTGTTCCGTGAAAACTGAGAGGCGGCACTGTTGAACACTACCAGAGCGTACTAAAGAATTGCAGAAAGACAAGTCATTGTAATTGATTTGTTATGAACAAGAGTTGTTTTGTTCTATTTCTCTTTTCTCTCTTTCCCGCTGACAAACATTTTTTTTCAGGACATTCTATTTTTGCGACTTGAGTGTGGGACTGGAACTGGTTCTGGAGGAAGGAGTGATTTCCTTATAGGATCCCAGGATTAGCCGATCAGTTTGTTAAAGCCAGAGAAAAATCAAAGGTCTAGTAGTTATGGAGATCGGAGGTAATCAGGAACAATCAGACAATGGCTATTCACACATTGCTGATAAAGAGCTCATTAATATATGTGGAAGAAAGGTTTATGAGTCTAGCAAAAATACTCCTCTGGGCAGAAAGAAATGCAAGAGCAATGTCAGCAGTCTTCATTCCGGGTGTGGACAACTGGGAGGTGGACTTTCTGAGTCGTCACGATCTCCAACCGGAGGAGTGGGGGCTCCACGATCTGGTGTTCCAACAGATCATCGACTGGTGGGGTTGCCCACAAATAGACATGATGGCTTCTCGGCTCAACAAGAATCTTCCCTGGTACTGCTCACGGACCAGGGACCCTCAGGCGAGGGCAGTGGATGCACTGGTGTCACCTTGGCCGTACCGGCTGTTCTACCTGCTTCCTCCAATTCCATTGCTCCCAAGGGTGCTAAAGTGAATCAAGCATCAGGGTGTCCAGGCAATTTTGATTGCCCCAGATTGGCCTCGGAGGGTGTGGTATGCGGATCTTCTGGACATGTCCGTCGAAAACCCTTGGCCTCTACCACTAAGAAGAGATCTTCTTCAACAAGGACCATTCGTCTACCCGGACTTACAGCGAATTCGTTTGACGGCATGGAGGTTGAGCGGAACATCTTAGCTCACAAGGGCCTTTCCAAAAAGGTTATTGCTACCATAGTTCAGGCCAGAAAACCTGTGACATCAAAACACTATCATCATATCTGGAGATATGTCTCTTGGTGTGAGGAACACATGATTCCGCCTGCAGTATTTCACTTGGGACGTTTCCTATGTTTCCTGCAAGCTGGTGTGGATAAGGGCTTACATTTGGGTTCCATTAAGGTTCTGATTTCAGCCCTCTCCACTTTTGTGCTGAAGAATTTGGCAGTGTTGCCTGCAGTTCAGACCTTCTTGGAAGGGTACTCCACATACAACCACCTTTTATGCAGCCTACGGCACCCTGGGCTTTGGATGTAGCTTTTCTTCAGTCCTCCTGGTTTGAACCTCTGATGATGGTAGAAGACAGGTACCTCACTTGGAAGACGGTGATGTTACTGGCCCTGGTTTCTGCTTGACGTGTTTCAGAATTGGGGGTCATATCGTGTAAAAGTCCATACTTGGTCTTTTACGAGGACAGAGCGGAGCTCCAGACTAGACAGCAGATCCTGCCAAAAGTTGTCTCTGCATTTCATCTGAATCAACCTATTGTGGTTCCATCCAGTTCTGACGCTTCTGCTCCTCTGGAGGCATTGGATGCTGTGTGTGCCTTGAAGATTTATGTCAAGCGCACGGCTCGGGTCAGAAAAATTGATTCCTTGTTCGTGCTCTATGATGCGCAGAAAACGGGGCGTTGCCCTGCTTCAAAGTAGTCCATTGCTCGTTGGATTCGGCTTACTATCCGACAGGCCTATGTGTCGGCAGCCTTACCTGTTCCTAAGTCTCTAAAGGCCCACTCTACAAGATCAGTGGGCTCTTCCTGGGCGGTTGCCCGTGGAGTCTCGGCCTTGCAACTATGCCGAGCTGCTACCTGGTCGGGGAAGAACACGTTTGTGAAATTCTACAAATTTGATACCCTGGCAAAAGAGGATATCCAGTTTGGGCAGGCGGTGCTGCAGCAGTCTCCTCATGTTCCTGCACGTTCTGGAATCTTTGGGACGTCTCCATCGTACTAGTTTCCCCCAATATCCCTTATGGATGCTAGAGAAAATAGGATTTTAATACCTACTGGTAAATCCTTTTCTCGTAGTCCATAAGGGGTGCAGTATAGCATGCCGGTGGCCGGGCTCCCGGTGACCAGCATACCGGCGCCGGGAGCCCGACTGCTGGCATACCGACAGCGTGGCGAGTGCAAATGAGCCCCTTGTGGGCTCGCTGCACTCGCCACGTGCGCCACGCTATTTATTCTCCCTCCAGGGGGGTCGTGGACCCTCACAAGGGAGAAAATCTGTCGGTATGCCGGCTGTCGGAATTCCGGCGCCTGTATACTGTGCGGTGGGATCCCGACATTCGGCATACTGAAGACCACCCATCCATAAGGGATATTGGGCGCCCAACTCAGTGCGTGGACTTTTCTGCAGGTTCTTGTTCTATAGTTACCTGTTCACCGCTTCGCCGCCCGCTGCAGACAGTATGCTGCTCTCCCCGGGCGGCTTTTCTCCTCAGGCGTCGGCCGCGTCCGGGACCCGGCGCGGCCGTAATGCCGCGCGTGCCGGGGCTCCGGGCTGTGGGGATAGTCGGGCCGCACGCCGCATGGCGGTGGGGGGCGGGTCCGAGGACACGGCGAGTGGGTCCCGCGACGCCACACGCGGGCCAGTGCTGCCGGGGCTCACACCAGCCAGCTCCCCTGCGGGGGCATGGCTGTTGCAGGACGTCATTTCCCTGCCATCGGTTGCTGGGGTAGCTCGGGGGGCGGGGCCTAATTTTACCAAGGCACATGTGGGTGGGGTAGATACCCTTTTTCCCCCCGCTGTCCCCACGGGTCCCACTCCTGCGGGGGGTCCGGGGAGTGTCGGTGGTGGGTGGTCAGGCATCTGGGATTTACCCGGGTGCGCTCCCGGTATCCCAGATCCTGCTGCCGCCAGTTAGTGGCCTGTGGCCCGGTACTGCGACGCCATCTGCTGGCCAGCTCGTGGTGCAGCAGATGGGGTCGGGTCACACTTCCATGGCCGCTTCATTTGCGTCCCAGGGGGGCGCATATCAGACTGCGACCGCGGGTTTCATACCGGCCGCTTCGGTGGCCATGGCCTGGTCGGGGGCAATGCAATTCCCGGTCATGACATCCAGGGCGTCACCTGATTTCCGAGGGGGTCATGCCCCTTTTTCCTCCCCTTACTTGCCGGGAGCGTTTACGCACTCGCAGGGCTCGGTGACGTCCTGGCCCGCAATGAGCGGTCCGGGTTTTGCTCCGTGGGGTGGGTCTTACGCCGATAGCTTTACCTCCGGGGCTCTCGCACATACACCTTATTGGTCGGGGCCGTTTTCTCAGGCTCAGTCCAATTGGCGCGCTGGTTTTACCTCCTCGGCCACAGGGCCTCCAGCATCTGGCGCAGCCATTGAAGGGGCTGGCGCTGCGGCCTTGGGCATGCCCGCCCCCGTGTCACGGCCCCCCATTGCTGCTTCCCCCCCTCCGTTACCGCCGGTTCCCCCCCCCCTGGCGGCTGCCGCTTTTGTGCCTCCCCTCCCCCCCCTTCTGTTTCCCCAGCAGGTGCCGACATGTCGAGGGGGGTCTCTCCCCCGGGCGGATCGTCTGGAGCCATGGGGGCAGCAACATCCAGTGCGCCACAGCCGGGAGGGGCGAAGCAAGCGGAACAAGTGGGATCGGGAGCAGCAGGGGGATCTCGGGTCCCTGAAGAGGTGCCTTCCGGCCCCGCCGCTGCATCGAGAGAAGGGGACGGACCTGCTGGAACGGGTGAGACAGTTAATCCTTCTTCCGATAGTTCTTCTTCCAGCTCTTCTTCGGATACTAGGTCTTCAGGGTCCCCCAGGCGCCCGCGTAAGCTAGCCAGGCTCATTGCGCATCGCTTACACAAAAAAGATAAGAAGGCTAAGGGCCCGGTTGCGGCAGTCACACAGGACCCTCCGCGTTTTACGGAAATGGTACACTGCGCAAACACTGCGGTCACCAGGGGTTTGCGTAAACGGATGAGGGAGAAGATTAGGAGGGGTAAATATGTCGACATGTTCACCCTTACGGACGACATGCGGAAGGCGTTCGATAAGGCCAAGAAGGTTGGGGCATTGGTGAGAATGCATTTCGCAATTTTCACCAGTGGCTCCGAGGGTTTTAGTGTTCACAGCGTGCTACGCCGAGACGAGGCCAACGGAATATCACAACACGGTCAAGTATTTGTTCTTGGTGCACGAAATGTATTTGACCTCCAAGGGTTACGCGTGGCGGGACTACGATGAGAAATTCCGTCATAACCAAGACGATAACCCTACGCTACCCTTGGGGTTCAAAGACGTTGAAGTCTGGTTAGAGGTCACGCAACATAATAAGCCCCTTTATGAGGCCCAAGGCGGCAAGCCGGGTTTAAGTGTCCGGCCGAGCCCGCCTCTGGGGAATAAAGGGAAATGCTTTGCTTTCAACGAGGGCAAGTGTTCCCGGGGTTCTAACTGACGTTTTCGCCACTCCTGCAAGGTCTGCGGCGGTGGGCACGCGGCCAAGGATTGCCAGTCCCCTTCTGGGTTCAGGTCCTCTGATGCTGCCGAGGTGCCCGGAAGTGGAAAGTAAGGCATTTTCCCCTATCAACGTCCCCGAATTGGCTAAATGGTTGGGCGTTTACCCCGACGTCACTTCGGGGTTGTTTTTGTTAGACGGTTTCCGTAGCGGTTTCAGGCTCCCCATCCCGGATTCGGTCATAGTGGTCTCCAGACGCAATTTAAAATCCGCATGCGATTTCCCATCCATGGTCGCCCGTAAGGTCCAAGCGGAAATTGATTTGGGGCGCATGTGCGGCCCTTTCCCGTCCCCTCCGCTGCCCCGGCTGTGCGTCTCGCCTTTAGGGGTGGTTCCCAAGAAAGCTCAGGGACAATTCCGCCTCATTCAGCATTTGTCACACCCCCGTGGCGGCTCGGTCAACGACGCCATCCCGGAGGAATCTTGCAGGGTGCGTTATCAATCCTTTGATGAGGCCCTGCACTTAGTCCAAAGGGCCGGTCCCGGGGCCCTCATGGCCAAGCTGGACATTGAGTCCGCTTTCCGCCTTCTGCCCATCCACCCCGATTCCCTTCGTTTCCTCGGTTTCAAGTTAGGAGGGGGGTTTTACGTAGACAGGTGTTTGCCGATGGGGTGTTCCATTTCTTGCGCCTACTTTGAGAAATTCAGTTCGTTTTTACATTGGTGCGTGGTGTCAGCCTCCGGCCACCCGGGGGTTGCCCACTACCTGGACGATTTTCTCTTCGTGGGCCCAAGGGATGGATCGGTTTGCGGAGATGTACTAGGTTTGGCCAAGAGTTTGTTCGGGCGCCTAGGCGTTCCCGTGGCCTCGGATAAGACCGAGGGGCCCACGGTGTGTCTCAGCTATTTGGGCATTGAAATCGATTTGGAGGCCGGTTGCTGCCGACTGCCTGCCGATAAGGTGCACAAGTTGCTGGGTCTCATTGAGCAGTTCCTCCTCAGTCGTAGGGTAAGATTGCGACGGGTTCAGTCGTTACTTGGGTCTTTTAATTTTGCCTGCAGGATCATACCCATGGGTCGCGTTTTCTGTCGTAAACTTGAGAGATCCATGTCAGGGGTTCGCAAACCGCACCATACGGTTTACATGTCACGCGATATTAGGGAAGATTTGAGGGTCTGGTCCACTTTTTTGGTTTCTTTTAATCGGGAGGTGTTATGGCCAACAGAGCGTTATTCCAACGCGGCGTTGCAACTTTTTACCAATGCCGCTGGGGGTTCGGGCTTTGGGGCTTTTTTCAGGACAGAGTGGTGCGCTGCGCCCTGGCCCTCAACATGGGTTGCCCGAGGTTTTACAAAGAACTTGCTGCTTTTGGAATTGTTCCCCTTGATAGTGGCTGTCGAATTGTGGGCACCCAGCTTGTCGTATAGGAGCATCGTGTTCCGCTGCGACAATCTGGGCGTCGTGCACGCTGTTAATAACCAGCGCTCATCCTCTCCGGAGGCTCTGCGCTTGTTGCGTTATTTGGTGCTTAAGTGCTTGAGGCATAACATTCATTTCACGGCTGCGCATGTCCCGGGGGTTGACAATAGAATTGCTGACGCACTGTCGCGTTTTGAGTTCGGTAAGTTTAGGGAGCTGGTTCCTGATGCTACGATTGGGGGTCTATCGGTGCCGCCCTTCCTGTGGAAAATCGTTGAATAAGGCCCGCCCCGGTGAGTGGTCTTAGCCTATGCGGGCGGGATACCATCTTGGGTAAGGAAGCCCGGTCTCAGTTGGCTAGGCTTGCGCCTGGTTTAAGGAATGTGATAAATGTTTTTTATTATTGCGCCTGTTGCGCGAACCCGGAAACGTGTTTTACCCGTCGGTTCTTGAACGGCTAGCGTTCAGGAATGGAGGGTGTGAAGTGAATTTTTAAATTTTCCTCCGAGGGGACCGAATTACAATTGGCATTCACACATGGTTCACGGGAGGTTTTTTGAGTTTTCTCCTTCACTCGGGTTCTTTAAATGCATGTTTCGTTATTGTTTGTGGTATGTTATGGCGTCTGACGGTAAGAATTTTCTTTTGCAGCTACTTTGGACGTCTCGGATCAGATTTGGCTTATTGGCCATTCTTTTATTTTTGGGCGGAGAGGCATCCTATGGCAGGGCGAACAGGCAAATTTTTTGGGGACAAGGTAGTTAGATGGTTAGGAGTTAGAGGTTTGCGTTGGATGGGTTTACTTCGCTTGCTGTTTCGCCATGAGCGACGGTGGGGTCGGCCCGGCTGGATTGTCATTCACCTCGGGGGGAATGATATGGGGCGGGTCAAAGGCATCGATCTCATTCTGAGTATCAAAGCGGACTTAGTGGCGTTGCGGGCATCCTGGCCCCAGGTGATAGTCGTGTGGTCTGACATGGTGCCCCGTTTTCACTGGCGGGGTGCCGTTCGTTTTTCTGCAATTGAGAAAGCGAGGAAGAAAGTGAATTCTGCGGTGTCAGTGTACGTGCAGGCGATAGGAGGTTTAGTGGTTAGGCACCCGCTTTTGGTTCTGCGCAATGTACAGTTTTATAGGGAGGACAGTGTTCACCTTTCCCCTGCGGGTATTGGTGTGTTTTTGGAAAGTATTTTCAGAGTACTGTCTGGTTGAGTTTTCTTTTGTTTTTGGTTGGATGGCGGTCTGCGGTTTTGTTAAAATCCTTGTTGTGGCGGAAAGTCGCTACCAGCCAGCGGTCAAAAGTTACATAAGTGGTCACTGTGGGGCACCCCCTTTTGAATGAACAGCGAGTGTGCCCTCCCCTTGCGGGTGGACTACGGATGTTCCCGTGCGGGTTCGTCCACGGCTCTGCTAAAGTAAGGGGGGTGAGTCCTGCGCAGTGCGGGTTATGTTAAGGAGGCGGTTTGTGAGGCCCCTCCTATTTTATTGTTTATTATAGTTGACTGGTGCTGGTGAGTTGGTAGCGCCTTTTCTCATCCTCCAATATTCTTAGTTTAAACGACAGGTCATCAAACAATAAATATCTGTTTGACCTTTAAATCTAGCAGTTGGTGTCCGTGTCTTTATTTCTTAGTGATAAGCTAGCTAGTTATAAAAGGTTAAGTTCGTTGGAATAAAGTCATGGGTGGCTTAGGCAAGCAGAGATCCGTATAGGCTCGAAGCCACATAAGCACCCGGATTTTTTCTGACATGTTGTTGAAGATAGGCAGGGCTAGCCTTAGTGATTGACAGTGTGGTCAGGTGATAGATGGGTGCCTATTAGGGATAGGTAGGAGGAGTATTACACAGGGGTATATAGTCCTGGGTTTTGGCAGCCATCTTCCTCTTGCCAGTTTTTTCTTGGATGCCCTCCCACCCTCCCTGTAAGGTTGCTTGAGGCTCGCTTTTCGGACCTCTATTCTTCATTCATAGCAGGCTTTGATAGCCAGATGGGCGGAAAGTCGCTACCAGCCAGCGGTCAAAAGTTACATAAGTGGTCACTGTGGGGCACCCCTTTTTGATTGAACAGCGAGTGTGCCCTCCCCTTGCGGGTGGACTACGGATGTTCCCGTGCGGGTTCGTCCACGGCTCTGCTAAAGTAAGGGGGGTGAGTCCTGCGCAGTGCGGGTTATGTTAAGGAGGCGGTTTGTGAGGCCCCTCCTATTTTATTGTTTATTATAGTTGACTGGTGCTGGTGAGTTGGTAGCGCCTTTTCTCGCCATCCTCCAATATTCTTAGTTTAAACGACAGGTCATCAAACAATAAATATCTGTTTGACCTTTAAATCTAGCAGTTGGTGTCCGTGTCTTTATTTCTTAGTGATAAGCTAGCTAGTTATAAAAGGTTAAGTTAGTCGGAATAAAGTCATGGGTGGCTTAGGAACACCCGCTCTTTACACCCAGGTGATTACAGGTGCGAGTGCAGAGAACTGGGTGCCTCTAAACATTGTCCCAGCACAAATGGACCGGAAGCGCTTCCCCGGTTAGCCAGTCCAATGCAGGTTACACTGCTATACTGTATATACCTAACAGGAATACACTATGTATTCTTCTTATTTCCTTTTCTGAATGCTATTACAGAAGCATTCTGACAGAGTACTGGCGTACGGAGCTGTCTAGATCTATATATCCAATAGGCTGTGATTTTTATATAGGAACACTTTAAATTTATTACAACACTGTTAGGGCAGGATGTATTAAGATACATCACCGCCCCTTGCCGCGCATCACAGCGATGTTGATCGCATATGTACTAACATATGCGATCAATATCGCAATGCGGTGACGGAGGCCCCCCCGCGATATCTGTAAGGTGGGGTGCGGGGGGGTCTCCGTCACCACCCCGGGATCTTCACCTGCTCCCCTGCCGTGAAGCAGGCTGCAGGCTGTCCCCGGCGCCTCATCCTCCCCCCTGCAGCCGGAAGGACCTCCGGCTGCATTGCTAGGGGGAGGAGGAGATTACCTTCCGGCTCCAGGTTTCCTGGAGGAAGGTATGCCGGGGGGGAAGGGGGTCGGCATCTGCGGCGGGGGTCAGTGTCTGCGGCGGGTTGCGGTAGCTGGCAAAAACAAGCCCATAGGATTCTATAGGGTATCGCCATCTAGAGATGGCGATACCCTCATCGGCGAAAACGCGGCGGTCGGGTGATAGTACATTTGAAAATGCGGTAAAACCCCAGAAAACTGGGTTTTACCGCATTTTTTCTTTAGTACATTCCGCCCTTGGTGTTTATGCTGACATATTGCACTAGGAGGCACCTTTGTCCTTATCTTTCATGATTTCCATGTGATCACACAATGCATTGCATGTTGAATGAGTCCTGTAGTGTTAGGGCACAGGACTGATTAAGCTGCTCGGACTCTGGATTGCATTGGGCCTTCCTGGGCGGTGACCAGGAGGCGGCTATGCAGATGCGTGAAGGTATTCATTCTTAATTGGTGTGATATGAAAGTATCTTAGGCATGTTGCAGCAGTACTTTCAGACTGAGATGCTTAATCTAGTACGGCACCTTCCGTAGTGTTAGAGTATATGATATAACACAGTTTCTGGTACACTGGTATAACAGTGCAGAGTTAGACCCCGGTGCCAGCAAGCGTTACTTGTTACTTGTTGGTAGTCACTATCCACTATGTGTAGTTGTGTGTATCACATTGCTCATGCGCGACTCTGGATAACTCTGGATGACTGTGCATGCACAAACCATTGCGATGGCATTTCCATCAAATACTTTTGATGCGATGGTCAGTTACCATCGCATTGCAACATTTGATGACAGAAGCCCATCCTACCATTCTACGACAGTCTCCAATGTCCATCTCTACCGCTGGTCCCTGTTCAAATCCCCAAGTGGCTGTTAGTTTAGATCTTTGGATACTGTCACTGCTTGCTCTAAGGTAACAGTTGCCTCTATGTGCTAGTAGCTATGCTTTCCTCAGCCTTTTTTTGCTCTTGGTCTCCAGAAAATGTTGGATTTAACCATTTCCTATAGCTTTAAATTGGAGGTAACACGTAAAAAAAAAAAACTTTTTCATTCATCAACATGGCTAAAACTAAAGAGCTGCAAGTCAAATGAGATAGCCCTCTAAAGTCTCCAGAACCGTACTAGAAAGTTGAAACCTGTGGTTTGTGTTAAATGTCAAAGCACACAAGAGCCGGGTTCCTACTTAACAAGTCCTGCAGCACTGGCCCTGGCGAGAGTTGTGACATGGAAGAGCGCATTCCACAATTGGCTCAGTCTGCTGTACGCATCAAGCAAGGCTTCACCAGATCAATAGTGGGGGGAATCCTATATTTTTGAAACCTGTATTTTTACAAAACATTGTATTACAAAAGTAAATTTTTTTTGTTTGTTTTTTGTTCCAAGACATAATGGAAAAATAAAAACTCTGCAGCTTACCAGTTTCTTTACGCCTGAAATATTGCTCATTGCATGTGTGATTTATTTAATGTATTCATTTTAGCTCATCTCCATGAAGGAGGGCAATAATTCTGGAGCTGACTGTATATGAATATACTCTCTGTAAAGTATATAACGTATATCCTTAAATCCCTCAGACTCTCCACCTATGTACAAAACTTCAAACGGGCTCTCAAGACCCACTTCTTCACCAAACCCATCCGTCTTTCATCCTAAGCCCTCTGTCCCACGCTCACTGTCTACCCCATCTGTGTCACCCTCCCCCCATCTGTGTCACCCTGTCTGTCTGCCCCTCCCCTTTAGAATGTACGCTGTCACGAGCAGGACCCTCTTCCATCATGTGCTCATCCTTCTCTTACTTAACCTATCTTCTTTTCAATCCTCCCTTCAATGACGCCAAATCCCTCGGTTTTCTGCTGCCCTGATACTTATTTTAGTCTTGTCTCCTGCTGTAACTATGTTTATATACCCTGTACTTGTCCTATATATTGGTTTGAATGTTATCTTGTTTTGCTTATTTGATTATGTACTCTGTAATTGGGAGCTGCGGATCCCATGTGGCGCCATATAAATAAAGAATAATAATAATAAATATATGTGGGGAGAAATATCACTTCTCTTTCTGCTGTAAATTGGCGCAATCTGGCGCTTTAAATAGCATGTGGGCATGATAAGTAGAATGGGGTTACTGCTCCCCTGCTGATGGGAGAGGGACTCTCCTGGAGGGGGTTTAAAGAAAGTACACATACGACTATTCACACATTGCCATCTCATTATAAACACACACAGATTCTTCTATTCATCCTCTAAACCTGCCAATGACTACAGCAATACACTGTGGATTTACCATTGGCTTGTGTAAGTGGAGAATGTGAGATGAAAATATAAAGTTGGGCAGATACTACACAGACTACTGACAGGGCTGAGAGCAACATCGGGCTGAGCAGATGCTTCGTGTCACTGTTCAGAACATTTCATATCAGGGGTGATATCATAGCATGGTACATGCTGGTGCCGAAATGCATTGCTTTTGTCTTCAGTAACGGTAATGGTGCTAGTAAAATAAATATTATGTACATTAATTGCATGTAACACCAGTCAGTGTCTTTTTCCCAAACCCCTAAGTATTTGAAAACATTTACTGTATGTCCGAAGGGTGTGCTTACATTTCCTTTTGGTATTATATTAGACCAGAGATAGACCACCTTTGACTCCTCAGCTGCTGACAAACTGCAAGTCCCAGCATGGTAACCTGTCAGTGTCTGGCTACTATAGCCTGCTGGGACTTGTAGTTTCTCAGCAGCTGGACAGTCTCAGGTTGCCCTGAGGAAGCCAGCCTTATGCCACAGCTAGGCTCAGTGTCCTTTCACCTGAGGAAACTAGCAAATGCCAAAGGTAGTCTAGCGTCGCTTAGCTCGAGAAAGCCATCCTTATCCCACAGCTAGTCTCAGTGCCCCTTCCCCCAAGAATCAAGCCTTAAGCCACAGCTAGTCTTAGTGTCCGTTCCCCTGAGGAAGCCAGCCTTATGCCACATGTAGTCTCAGTGTCGTCGTCCCCCCCCCCCCCCCCCCCCAAAGAATCAAGCCTTATGATCAAAGCTAGTCTCATTGTCACTTGCCCTGAGGAAGCCAGCCTCATGCCATGGGGTGCCCTTTACAGTGCTTGTTGCAGAGCTGTGGTTTTTAATTGTTGTAAGCGGAGCCATTAAGGAAGGGCATAGAGAAACACTACATTAAAGAGCCATTGAAAAGAATAGAAACTATCACATCAATTTTAGAGATGAGTTGGATTGGTTCTCTGAGAACCGAACCCTACCGAACATCACGTCCCGAGCCCGAATCTGAGTCCGGCTCGGGACTTACCGCCAGACTCGGAAACCAGAACGAGGCAAAACGTCATCATCCTGCTGTTAGAGTCTCGCGGGCTTTGTATTCCATATACGGAGAAGTGCATCACCGCCATTTTCACTCCAGTCCTGGAGAGTGTAGCAA
The DNA here is from genome assembly GCF_028390025.1 of Pseudophryne corroboree. NCBI lineage: Eukaryota > Metazoa > Chordata > Amphibia > Anura > Myobatrachidae > Pseudophryne > Pseudophryne corroboree. The sequence continues at coordinate 81,348,583 of NC_086454.1, forward strand.
GAGGACGTGTCTCTCTCCTCAGTGTATGTCTGTGCGGGAAAGTGGTGTGGTGACCTGCTCTGTCTTATGTGTATAATTCCAGTGCTGTCTTGTGCTGCATCAGTTCAGTCACAGTGGTGGTGTCCTCTGCTGCCATATGTCTAGTGCTGCTGTATAAGTCCAGTCCAGTTGCTACATCAGACCAGTGGTGGTGTCTTGTGCCGCATCAGTCCAGTCACAGAGGTGGTGTCCTCTGTTGCCATATGTCCAGTGCTGCTGTATAAGTCCAGTCCAGTGGTGCTATATTGTGCTGCATCAGTCCAGTGGTGGTGTCCCTGTGCTGCTGTATATGTCCAGTGGTACTGCTGTATAAGTCCAGTGATACTGTTGTATAAGTCCAGTGGTACTGCCATTTAAATCCAGTCCAGTGGTACTGCCATATAAATCCAGTCCAGTGTACTGCCATATAAGTCCAGTGGAACTGCCGTATAAGTCCAGTGGTACTGCCGTATAAGTCCAGTGATACTGCCGTATATGTCCAGTGGTACTGCCGTATAAGTCCAGTGGTACTGCCGTATATGTCCAGTGATACTGCTGTATAAATCCAGTCCAGTGGTACTGCCGTATAAATTCGGTGATACTGCCGTATAAGTCCAGTGATACTGCCGTATAAGTCCAGTGATACTGCCGTATAACTCCAGTGATACTGTTGTATATGTCCAGTGGTACTGCCATATAAGTCCAGTGATACTACCATATATGTCCAGTGGTACTGCTGTATAAATCCAGTGATACTGCCGTATAAGTCCAGTGGTACTACCATATAAGTCCAGTCCAGTGGTGCTGCCATGTAAGTTCAGTGGTGATGTCCTGTGCTGTATATTATTTACGCCAAATAAAGGGGTTATTAATATTTAATCCAAATAATTTTTACAGGGTTTGCCCTGGAGAACAAAATTTTGTAGGATAAAATAGGGAATTATCAAGAACCACTTCCTCCTACTGCTGCTGCTGCTGCTGCTGCTGCTGCCACTGTTGTTGTTGCAGCTGGGAGTCGATCGTCATCCTAGAGAGAAGTCGTAAAGCCATGTGTACTACTTCAACTAAGCAAATAACTCTCCAGCAGTCCTTTGCGAGGAATATGAAATATGACAGCAGTCATCCTGTTGCAGAGCAGATAACTGAGGCCTTGACAGCTATGTTGGCGTTAGACGTGCGTCCGGTATCTGCCATTAGTGCAGTTGAATTGCAGTGCCACGCCTAGATGGGCCAGGTGTTTGTGCCGCACACTTGTGTCGCTTAGCTTAGTCATACAGCTACCTCATTGCACCTCTTTTACTTCTTTGCATGATGTGCTGTTTGGGCACTAGTTTTTTAAGTGCCATCCTGTCTACCACTGCAGTGCTACTCCCGGATGGGCCAGGTGTCGCTTAGCTTAGTCATACAGTTACCTCGGTGCAACTTTTAGGCCTAAAAACAATATTGTGAGGTGTGAGGTTTTCAGAATAGACTGGAAATGAGTGGAAATTAATGTTATTGATGTTAATATGATCAAAATGACCCCTAAATTCTGTGATTTTAGCTATTTTTATGTTTTTTTAAAAGTCATCCAGATCCAAAAAACAAAAACAAAACCCGAAAGGGTGGTTTTGGAAAAACCTATCCAGATCCAAAACACGAGCGGGGATCCAGATCCAAAACCAAAACATGAAAAGTGCCCGCCGCACATCTCTAAAGTCTTGTAGCTGAAAGCAGCTTCCTACATGTAATTACAGATGTGCAGAGACCAACTTAATTTTGTTTTTGTTCTAATTCGTCATTGTGCTTTGGATTTGGCAAAACCACCCTCAAGTGTTTGGTTTCGGTTCAATTTAAAATTAGAGATGTGCGGCAGACACTTTTCATGTTTTGGTTTTGGATCTGGATCTCTGTCCCTTTTTATGCATCTGGATTAATTTTGCCAAAACCACCCTTTCGGGTTTTGGTTTTGGATCTGGATGATTTTTTGAAAAAAAACATAAAAACAGCTAAAATCACAGAATTTGGGGGTAATTTTGATCCTACGATATTAACCTCAATAACATTCATTTCCACTCATTTCAAGTCTATTCTGAACACCTCACTCCTCACTATATTGTTTTTAGGCCAAAAGGTTGCACCGAGGTCACTGGATGACTAAGCAAAGTGACACAAGTGTGCTGCACAAACACCTGGCCCATCTAGGAGTGGCACTGCAGTGGCAGACAGAATGGTAGTTTTAAAAACTGGACCCCAAAGAGCATATGATGCAAAGAAAAAAAAGAGGTGTAAGATGGAATTGTCCTTGGGACCTTCCACTCACTCTTATGTTGTATAAACAGGACATGCACACTTTAACAAACCAGTCATTTCAGTGACAGGGTCTGACACATGACAGTGGCTGAAATGATTGGTTTGTTTGGGCCCCTACAAAAATAGAAGCAATTAATCCCCCCACCAAAAAAGAAGCAATTTAGCTCTCCTTGCACAAACTGGCCCTACAGAGGCAAGATGTCATCCTTATCCTCATCCACCGATTCCTTACCCCTTTCAGTGTGTACATCCTCATCCTCACAGAGTATTAATTCGTCCCCACTGAAATCCACCATCACAGGTCCCTGTGTACTTTCTGGGGACAATTGCTGGTAAAGGTCATCCTGGATAAATTTATAATTAATTTTGATGATCATCATCTTCTCCACAGTTTGTAGAAGTGACCTCCTACACCGATCGCTGACAAGGTTACCGGCTGCACTGAACACTCATTTGGAGTACACACTGGAGGGGGGGCAACTTAGGTAAATAAAGCTCTTTTTCCTGCCAGTATACTGTACATACGGACTGTCTGACATGCCTACTTGGATGCTGTCACCGATATAATCCTTCACCATTCTTTCAATGGTGACAGCACCATATGCAGTGATAGTAGACATGTCAGTAATTGTTGGTAAGTCCTTCAGTCTGGACCAGATGTCAACACTTGCTCCTGACTGCCTTGCATCCCCGCCAGCGGGTGATCTAGGAAATTTTATCCTTTTCCTCGCAGCCCCAGTTGCGGGAGAAAATAAATGAGGAGCTGTTGACGGGTCATATTCAGCTTGAGTTGACAATTTTCTCACCAGCAGGTCTTTGCACTTCTGCAGACTTGTGTCTGCCGGAAAGAGATATACAAAGTAGACTTTAAACCTAGGATCAAGTACGGTGGCCAAAATGTAGTGCTCTGATTTCAACAGATTGACCACCCTTGAATCCTGGCAAAGCGAATGAAGGGCTCCATCCACAAGTCCCACATACTTAGCGGAATCGCTTCGTCTTAGCTCCTCCTTCAATTTCTCCAGCTGCTTCTGCAAAAGCCTGATGTGGGGAATGACCTGACTCAAGCTGGCAGTGTCTGAACTGACTTCACGTGTGGCAAGTTTGAAGGGTTGGAGAACCTTGCACAACACGGAAATCATTCTCCACTGCGCTCGAGTCAGGTGCATTGCATTCCCCCTCCTTCCTATATAGTAGGTGGATGTATAGGCTTGAATGGCCTTTTTCTGCTTCTCCATCCTCTGAGCATATAGAGTGTTAAATTCCACCTCGTTACCACCTCTTGCTTCAGGTGATGGCAGGGCAGGTTCAGGAGTGTTTGCTGGCGCTCCAGTCTTCGGCACGCAGTCGCTGAATGTCGAAAGTGTCCCCACAATTTTTCGGGCCACCGACAGCATCTCCTGCACGTTCCTGTCATTCTGCACCACCAAAGTAATTGTATGTGCAAAACATGGGACGTGCTAAAATTTGCCCAGATGTAATACACGCACAATATTGGTGGCATTGTCAGATATCACAAATCCCCAGGAGAGTGTAAGTGGGGTAAAGGATTGTGCAATGATGTCCCTCAGTTTCAGTAAGAGGTTGTCAGTGGTGTGCCTCTTACAGAACCCACAGCGTAGCCTGCCTAGAAACGAGTTGCCGTTGTGAGATGCTGCTACTGGTGCCACTGCTGTTATTGCTGCGGGAGGCAATACAGCTACCCAGTGGGCTGTCACAGTCATGTAGTCCTTTGTTTGCCCTGCTCCACTTGTCCACATGTCCGTGGTTAAGTGGACACTGGGTACAACCATAGGCTAGTGCGCAGCTAATTTTATTAGGGGGTGCACCGCTGGAGGGGCGTGTCTAGCACTATTTTACATTCTCTCACTAAAATCACATTGCTAATCTAATTTCTCCGTAGTTCCTAATAATACAAGTAGATATAATAAACCCCAGAGAAATAAAATGATTGTTTGCTACGGCATAACCTCTAGTCCTAGCTGTCACTGCACCCTATCGCTGCTTACACTTCCCCAACATATCCCTGACCCTGCGGCGGAACTAGAGAGTGGAGGGCCTAGGTGCCTATGCACTCCCCCTCCACACACACACACGCATCCCACCCGTAGCACCCTCCCACCCCTCAGCATCTATACCCTGATTTTGAAAGGGCCATTCTGATAAGTATGGAGATTTAGGGGGCCGAACATTTGAGTTTTAATCTACAGTAACCTAATAAAGCTAATTTAGCTAAAAAGGGCTTTAAAATTTGTGTATTTATACATGTCTGTAATTTTTGTAAGTATTCAGGATAATAAATAAATATTTATTTGTATAAAGAGAAGCCTTCTATCAATTTTATCACAAGCAGATATATACTGTACCTACAATATTCTGTGCATTCCCCCCCCCCCCCCTGTTTATATTGTGTTTTGACTGGCCCCCAGTCAAGCAACAGCCATCTGACAAGTTGCAGTCTAAGGGCTATGTCACACACCCCGGTTTTAAGCGGCACAGCAAACTCCCAGACGGTTGTTTGCAATGCCGGGATTGTAGTCAATACTTATGCCAGATGACTTCTTTCACACGGCACGGATGCGGCATGGTCGCCGTGTAGCAGCCGGATCTATCCACTGAAGAGGACGGCTGCTGGGCCGTGCCATCCCTGGAGTGTGTGTGTGAACGTGTTCTTTCACACACACCGGGTTCTTGTGTTGCTGCTACTACGCATGCGCACAGTATTAAACAAGGCACAAAACCGTTGTGTGTGTAAGGACCTGCCAGACGGTAAAAACCTGGACAAAGTTTGTCTTGCTTTTTGCCATCCGACAGTGTGTGAAATAGCCTTACTTGTCACTATACAACAGTGTGTAGTATGGTATGCCGGCGGTCGGGCTCCCGGCGACCAGCATAACGGCACCGGGAGCCTGACCGCCGGCATACCGACAGCGTGGCGAGCGCAAATGAGCCCTTGCTCACGCGTGCCAAGCTATTTATTCTCCCTCCAGGAGGGTCGTGGACCCCACGAGGGAGAATAAGTGTCGGTATGCGGCTGTCGGGATTCCGGCGCCGGTATACTGTGCGCCGGGATCCCGACAGCCGGCATACTGAGACCACCCATACAACAATGTTATATTTGAGATAAGTATAGTCTATGCCACAAGGATAGATGATACTAGTGAGCAATAACTCTGCTCTTGATTTCTGCATTGTATCTCCCCCCATGTCTATTATTATGTCCCCTCTGTGTCCATTACTACTATGCGCCCCCCTCTGTCCATTATTATGTGTTCTCCCTCTTTCCTTTATTATGTCTCCCTCTGTGCCCATTATAATACCTCTCCCACTGTGTATATTATTAGTGTCCTCCCCTGCCCATTATTATGCCTCACCTCTGTGCCCATTATTACACTTCTTCCACTGTGTCTATTATTAGTGTGTCCCCCCCTGCCCATTATTATGCCTCCCCTATGTGTTCATCATTAGTCCCCCATGTCCATTATTATATGCCCCCCCGTGTCATTTACGATGTGTCCCCCTCTGTCCAGTATTATTCCCCCCCCCCTTTTGTGTCCATTAATAAGTTCTCCCACAGACATGCCACTGTATTGGTTATGGTATTCCTCCCCTCCCCTTAAGTTCTCTTACTGTACTCAGACTCTGCGGCGGCTCCTCCTCCAGGCAGCGCTCCATTAGTCAAGAGGATCCAGTGCAAGTGGCGCATCCCATCAGTGGCACCCACGCAGAGCCCTACACGGCGGCACATATGTGATGCCATTGCGGCGTGACGACACACGGAACGGACAAGAAGGGAGGGACGGGACAGAGATCAGCAGGTGGGAGGGATCGCCGGTGCTGCTGCCTGTCATGAAGTTTGACAGGCACAGCGCCGTAGCACTGCGGCAGACAGTAGCCAGGTTAGCAAAGCGGGGAGAGCGCCTTCCTGCTTTGCATACCCTTGCAGAGAGGGATGCGCCGGGCCTGCCTACAGCCTGGGCTCTGATCACAGCTCGGCTATCATCGTGCTGCAGCATGCGTGGCGTGTGGGGGGTGCCGGACATAAGGGGGTGCCTGTGCGCACCAGGCACCCCCCGTGCGCACGCTTATGGGTACAACCGCATTTTTCAGGACACTGAGGACACTTTTCTTAATGTCCCTGTACAGTCCTGGAAACGCTTGCTTAGTGAAGTGGAATCTAGTCGGTATTTTGTACCGTGGACACAGTACGTCCATCAACTGTCTAAATCCCTCTGCACTAATGGTGGATACCGGACGCATGTCTAACACCAGCATAGTTGTCATGGTCTCAGTAATCCACCTTGCAACAGGGTGACTGCTGTCATATTTCATCATCCTCGCAAAGGACTGTTGGACAGTCAATTGCTTAATTGAAGTAACATAGAAACATAGAAACATAGAATTTGACGGCAGATAAGAACCACTTGGCCCATCTAGTCTGCCCCTTTTTTTTTATCCTTTAGGCAATCTCAACCCTTTTTAAAACCTTAATTCTTTGTAAGGATATTCATATGCCTATCCCAAGCATGTTTAAATTGCTCTACAGTCTTAGCCTCTACCACCTCTGATGGGAGGCTATTCCACTTATCCACTACCCTTTCTGTGAAGTAATTTTTCCTTAAATTTCCCCTGAACCTCCCCCCCCTCCAGTCTCAGTGTATTTCCTCGAGTTCTAATACTTCTCTTCCTTTGAAGAATGTTTCCCTCCTGAACTTTGTTAAGACCCTTGATATATTTGAAAGTTTCTATCACGTGCCCCCTTTCCCTTCTCTCCTCCAAACTATACATGTTAAGATCTTTCAGCCTTTCCGGGTAAGTTTTGTGATGTAGGCCATGCCCTATTTTAGTTGCCCTTCTTTGTACACTCTCTAATGTATTTATACCTTTCTGGAGATATGGTCTCCAGAACTGGACACAGTATTCCAGATGGGGACGCACCAATGACCTATACAGTGGCATTATCACTTCTTTTTTCCTGCTACTGATTCCTCTCCCTAAAGTAGTACAAGTGGTCTTCCGACTTCCCCTTTGGATGATGATCAACTCCCAGCAGAAACAACATTAGCGGCAGCAGCAGTAGGCGTACCACTCAAGGATTCTCCGGAGGAATCCTGGTTAGGAGTCAGGACAGGACTTGTCAGTCAGGCCAGTGACATGGCCTACAGGACTACTTACGTTCCTGACTGAGGAGGAAATTGACGTTGAGGGAGCTTGGGTACAACAGGAAGAAGGGATTTAGGTGTCAGTGGACTGCTTATGCTCTTACCCAAAGTTTCTGAACTTGACAATAACTTCTGATGAATGCGCTGCAGGCGACAAATATGGGAGGATGTTCCAAGGTAGTTAACATCCTTACCCCTACTTTTTATGGATTGACAAAGGCAACACATGGCTTGACACCTGTTGTCTGGATTTGTGGAGAAATAATTTCACACTTGTAAATGCTGACTTACTTACAGGACTAAAAGCAATACTTTAATACACTCAATACACTTTAAAATCGAGCCTCTGCGGCCGCTGTATTCAATCCTTAACCTACGCACTTTTTACTCAGCGTACAAAGCCCTGTACCATATACGCACTTTGCGTACACACGCCGCAACGGACGTACAAAGTACACACAGTGCATACACACACACCGACACACTGAGAGCACAATGCAGCTTCACGTGTGGCTAAAATACACTTATAACCTTAGCAGGGAAAGAGACAAGACACCAATTGTATTTAAGAATTTGGGATCCGACCCGCCAACATATAATTGATAAAAGGGGGTTACAACAAATATACAATTACAATAACAGAAAAGAGGCTACAAAACAATGGTACATACGTTTGGTTTCGCCGGCGCCACTCGGTCCGGTGCTCAGATCAATCAAGCAAGATGACCTTCAGAGAGAGAGAGTGACTGGCTAGGCAGCTTTGGCTTTTATACAGTTGGTAAAAACACAATACAATGGAAACTGTAATCTCTTCATCTATAGGTCAAAGGGCTGGTCATTTACAGTACAGGAGGGGTCATAGGTTGGTTTGAATAGGTGGGCGATGTCTGTACCAGGTGTGCTTGCAGTTGGTCTCCACTGGGTTCCCGCCGAATATCAAAGTACAGTAAACACAGTATAATAGTAATATTCTGTTCCTGCGCATAATTATGTATAGCTTAGTTGGATAGTAAAAGCATGTATGTATGAATCAATGTCTGGGGGGCATGTATCATCGTGCCGTATATGTTCTAAGTAAGCTTCGAGGTATTGCGAAGTATACATTAAATCCTTCTCATCCCGTATTAAGGGTCTATAAATGGGCAAACAAACACTACCGAGCTCTTTTCGGCTTCTTATTCCAACAAATGGGGAGCACATTTAGTTGATGATATATGGAGGGGGAACATATGTGAATGCTACTATATGTGTACTAGGTGCTTCATCGCGCCCTACGGGCGCTCTTCACACCGTCGCAAGGGGCTACGCCCCCTTAACCCTTGCATGCCTTTCTGGGGTTCAATATTTGTATTATATGGAGTATTACCTGCATTCCTTTGTTAGTGGTTAAATATTGCACAATGAAAGGGCGTGCGATGGTGAAGGAGGCGCAGCCCATTGCGACAGCGTGAACAGCACCTGCAGGGCACGATGTACAGAATTTAGCGGGTGCGGGGGGGACTGTGGATGAGGGAGGGTGTCTGTAGATGCTGCAGGAGGAGGGGGGCAGAAGCGGGGGGGGGCCCGGATGGGGAAGGGTCGGGAGGTGCTGCGGGTGGGGGAGGGGCAGAGGAGTGGGGGCTGCAGATGGGGGAGGGGTCCGGAGGCACTGCAGGTGGGGGAGGGGCAGGGGTGCCACGGGTGGGAGAGGGGCAGGTGTGGGGATGTTGCGGATGGGTGAAGGGTTCCGGAAGTGCTGTGGGATGGGAAGGGGCTGGGGTGCCGGGGGTGGGGTAGGAGTTCGCAGGCGCCGCGGGTAGGGAAGGGGCAGGTACGGGTGGTGCGGCGGATGGGGAAGGAGGTCCGGAGGTGCAGGTGGTGGAGGGGCAGGTGCAGGGGTGCCATGGGTGGGCGGGAGGGGTGGTTGAGGGGGGGACCGCGGATGGAGTAGGGTGTCTGCAGATGCTGCAGGTGGTGGAGGGGCAGGTGCAGGGGTGCCATGGGCGGGGGAGGGGTGGGTGAGGGGGGGACCGCGGATGGAGGAGGGTGTCTGCAGATGCTGCGGGTGGAGGGGGGCAGGTGGGGGGGGAGATGTATATGGGGGGTGGATGGTGGAGGGGGTCTGGAAGTGCTGTGGATGGTGAAGGGGCGGAGGAGTGGGAGCCGCGGGTGGCGTAGGGGGTCTGGAGGCACAGCGTGTGGGGGAGGGGTGGAGTGCCGCATGTGGTGGAGTGGAAGGTGCGGAGGTGTGGTGCATTGGGGAGGGGTCTGGAGGCGCTGCGGGTACTGTACCTGCCAAAAAGGTAGTTGGAGGGTATGCAGTAACAGGGCCAGGACAGGGGTGACAGGGTCAGAACAGGGGTGACGGGGCCAGGACAGGGGTGACGGGGTCAGAACAGGGGTGACGGGGCCAGGACAGGGGCGACGGGGCCAGGATAAGGGTGACAGGGCCAGGGTAGGGGCTGCAGGACCAGGACAGGGGTGACAGGGCCAGTATAGGGTTGACAGGGCAAGCACAGGGGTGACAGGGCCAGGATAGGGGTAACAGGGCCAGCATAAGGGTGACAGGGCCAGGATAAGGGTGAAAGGGCCAGGATAAGGGTGACAGGGCAAGGCCAGGGGTGACAGGGACATGACAGAACACAGGGCACGGGAGAGATTGGTATTAGGGACAGGACAGTGGTGACAGACAGATGTGTGTTACCGGAGTCACTGCTGCTGGCTGCTGCTGTTCCACTCCTACCTGTTGGGATCTGCTGCTGGTGGAGACTTGGCATGGCTGACTCTCTTAGGCTGGAGTCCTGCTTCCTCTGCTCATCCGCATCCCTCCCCCCTCCTCAGTCACACACCGCAGACCTCGCGCAGCTGCCGGGCACTGTGGTAAGGGGAGATTGGGAGTGACTGGTTAGCCCCCAGGAGACGCTGCGGCTGGAGGGAGGAGGGGGTCATAGCATGCACGCGACGCGGACCTGCTAAGAAGTGTGGAGTGTGGCAGAAAGTGACGCTCCTCCGCGCCATAGAGACCCTGCTGAGTATGCTGATGTGGGGGGTCAAGCACACAGTGAGCCGGTGCCCGTCTGTCTGTACGGCATACCCCCTCACACACTCCCTTACCTCCCAACTGTCCCGATTTTCGCGGGACAGTCCCATTTTTTGGGGTCTGTCCCGCTGTCCCACCCGCGGGTCGCAGTGTCCCGCGGTGGGGGGGGCAGTTGGAAAGCTCCTGTACTCGCTGTTCTGCTTAGCAGAGCAGCGGTGAATAGTGGTGACAGAGGGAGAGGGGGCATCAGGGGGTACGGATTAAAGGGGGGTTCCAGCAGCACAGCCGGATTAAGGGGGGGGGGGCAGGGGGTACGTACCGTTGGCCCCACAGTTTTAGTGGGCCCCCCGGCTCGAATAGCTCTGTCCCAGCACAGAAGCTTCCCCGTCCTGCCAGCAACAGCGGCAGCATTGTGCTACAGTCAGCACACGCTGCTGCGTGTTGGCAGGTCTGTGGTGTTGCAGGGAGGCAGCAGTCTCCCTGCTTTCTTCTGCCTATGCGGGTGTGTAGGGGTAAGCGACCACCTCCCCTGGTTTTAGCCCTAGCTGAGGGGCCAAAATTGCCTTTAAAAAAAATCCGGAATTTGCATAAGGGGGCGTGGCCTCGCGGACGCGATTAGACCACGCCCCCAACCCCACAGCAGGCACAGCAATGAGATAGGGCTCCCCTGTCTCAAGTGCCCTGGGCCCCCCGAACTCATAATCAGCCCCTGGGGGCATGCCAGCAGCTCACAGAGCGCTGCGCATGCCCCCTCACTGACAAAAATGGGGGCCCTCCCGTAAAGCCACGCCCCCTTTTCGCCGCTTGTGTGTCCCTCCTTCTGCCTGAAGAAAGCTGGGAGGTATGAATCCCTGCCTGTGCCATGCCCATACTATCTGCTTCTGCTCCTAGTCTCCTATAGATGTGGCCAGATCTGTGACTCATTTGACTAACTCCGCCCAGTGTTGTGACTCCGCCCAGCGTTAGCAAATGAGTCACAAAGTCACAGATCTGGGCTATTATATAGGAGATAATAGTGATGTGCACCGGACATTTTTCGGGTTTTGGTTTTGGATGCGGTTCCGCGGCCGTGTTTTGGATTCGGACGCGTTTTGGCAAAACCTCCCTGAAAATTTTTTGTCGGATTCGGGTGTGTAATGGATTCGGGTATTTTTTTCAAAAACAGCTTAAATCATAGAATTTTGGGGTCATTTTGATCCCATAGTATTATTAACCTCAATAACCATAATTTCCACTCATTTCCAGTCTATTTTGAACACCTCACACCTCACAATATTATTTTTAGTCCTAAAATTTGCACCGAGGTCGCTGGATGACTAAGCTAAGCGACCCAAGTGGCCGGCACAAACACCTGGCCCATCTAGGAGTGGCACTGCAGTGTCAGACAGGATGGCACTTAAAAAAAATTGGCCCCAAACATCACATGATGCAAAGATAAATTAAAGAAAAAAGAGGTGCAAGATGGAACTGTCCTTGGGCCTTCCCACCCACCCTTATGTTGTATAAACAGGACATGCACACTTTAACAAACTCATCATTTCAGCGACAGGGTCTGCCACACGACTGTGACTGAAATGACTGGTTGGTTTGGGCCCCCACCAAAAAAGAAGCAATCAATCTCTCCTTGCACAAACTGGCTCTACAGAGGCAAGATGTCCACCTCCTCCTCATCCTCCGATTCCTCACCCCTTTCACTGTGTACGTCCCCCTCCTCACAGATTATTAATTCGTCCCCACTGGAATCCACCATCTCAGGTCCCTGTGTACTTTCTGGAGGCAATTGCTGGTAAATGTCTCCACGGAGGAATTGATTATAATTAATTTGGATGAACATCATCTTCACATTTTCTGGAAGTAACCTCGTATGCCGATTGCTGACAAGGTGAGCGGCTGCACTAAACACTCTTTCGGAGTACACACTGGAGAGGGGGCAACTTAGGTAAAATAAAGCCAGTTTGTGCAAGGGCCTCCAAATTGCCTCTTTTTCCTGCCAGTACAAGTACGGACTGTCTGACGTGCCTACTTGGATGCGGTCACTCATATAATCCTCCACCATTCTTTCAATGGTGACAGAATCATATGCAGTGACAGTAGACGACATGTCAGTAATCGTTGGCAGGTCCTTCAGTCCGGACCAGATGTCAGCACTCGCTCCAGACTGCCCTGCATCACCGCCAGCGGGTGGGCTCGGAATTCTTAGCTTTTTCCTCGCAGCCCCAGTTGCGGGAGAATGTGAAGGAGTAGCTGTTGACGGGTCACGTTCCGCTTGACTTGACAAGTGTCTCACCAGCAGGTCTTTGCACCTCTGCACACTTGTGTCTGCCGGAAAGAGAGAAACAACGTAGGCTTTAAACCGAGGATCGAGCACGGTGGCCAAAATGTAGTGCTCTCATTTCAACAGATTGACCACCCGTGAATCCTGGTTAAGCGAATTAAGGGCTCCATCCACAAGTCCCACATGCCTAGCGGAATCGCTCCGTTTTAGCTCCTCCTTTAATGTCTCCAGCTTCTTCTGCAAAAGCCTGATGAGGGGAATGACCTGACTCAGGCTGGCAGTGTCTGAACTGACTTCACGTTTCGCAAGTTTGAAGGGTTGCAGAACCTTGCACAACATTGAAATCATTCTCCACTGCACTTGAGTCAGGTGCATTCCCCCTCCTTTGCCTATATCGTAGGCAGATGTATAGGCATGAATGGCCTTTTGCTGCTCCTCCATCCTCTGAAGCATATAGAGGGTTGAATTCCACCTCGTTACCACCTCTTGCTTCAGATGATGGCGGGGCAGGTTCAGGAGTGTTTGCTGGTGCTCCAGTCTTCGGCACGCGGTGGCTGAATGCCGAAAGTGGCCCGCAATTCTTCGGGCCACCGACAGCATCTCTTGCACGCCCCTGTCGTTTTTTAAAAAATTCTACACCACCAAATTCAATGTATATGCAAAACATGGGACGTGCTGGAATTTGCCCACATGTAATGCACGCACAATATTGCTGGCGTTGTCCGATGTCACAAATCCCCAGGAGAGTCCAATTGGGGTAAGCCATTCTGCGATGATGTTCCTCAGTTTCCGTAAGAGGTTGTCAACTGTGTGCCTCGTATGGAAAGCGGTGATACAAAGCGTAGCCTGCCTAGGAACGAGTTGGCATTTGCGAGATGCTGCTACTGGTGCCGCCGCTGCTGTTCTTGCTGCGGGAGGCAAAACATCTACCCAGTGGCCTGTCACAGTCATATAGTCCTGAGTCTGCCCTGCTCCACTTGTCCACATGTCCGTGGTTAAGTGGACTTTGGGTACAACTGCATTTTTTCGGACACTGGTGACTCTTTTTCGGAGGTCTGTGTACAGTCTCGGTATCGCCTGCCTAGAGAAATGGAACCTAGATGGTATTTGGTACCGGGGACACAGTACCTCAATCAATTCTCTAATTCCCTGTGAATTAACGGTGGATACCGAACACACGTTTAACACCACCGCAGCTGCCAAGACCTGAGTTATCCGCTTTGCAACAGGATGACTGCTGTGATATTTCATCTTCCTCGCAAAGGACTGTTGGACAGTCAATTGCTTACTGGAATTAGTACAAGTGGTCTTCCGACTTCCCCTCTGGGATGACGATCGACTCCCAGCAGCAACAGCAGCGCCAGCTCAAGGATGCATCGGAGGAATCCCAGGCAGGAGAGGAGTCGTCAGACTTGCCAGTGACATGGCCTGCAGGACTATTGGCGTTCCTGTCTAAGGAGGAAATTGACACTGAGGGAGTTGGTGGTGTGGTTTGCAGGAGCTTGGTTACAAGAGGAAGGGATTTAGTTGTCAGTGGACTGCTTTCGCTGTCACCCAAAGTTTTTGAACTTGTCAATGACTTCTGATGAATGCTCTCCAGGTGACGTATAAGGGAGGATGTTCCTAGGTGGTTAATGTTCTTACCCTACTTATTACAGCTTGACAAAGGCAACACACGGCTTAACACCTGTTGTCCGCATTTCTGTTAAAATAATTCCACACCGAAGAGATGATTTTTTTTGTAATTTGACCAGGCATGTCAATGGCCATATTCGTCCCACGGACAACAGGTGTCTCCCTGGGTGCCTGACTTAAACAAACCACCTCACCATCAGAATCCTCTTTGTCAATTTCCTCCTCAGCGCCAGCAACACCCATATCCTCATCCTGGTGTACTTCAACAGTGACATCTTCAATTTGACTATCAGGAACTGGACTGCGGGTGCTCCTTCCAGCACTTGCAGGGGGCGTGCAAATGGTGGAAGGCGCCACCTCTTCCCGTCCAGTGTTGGGAAGGTCAGGCATCGCAACCGACACAATTGGACTCTCCTTGGGGATTTGTGATTTAGAAGAACGTACAGTTCTTTGCTGTGCTTTTGCCAGCTTAAGTCTTTTCATTTTTCTAGCGGGAGGATGAGTACTTCCATCCTTATGTGAAGCTGAACCACTAGCCATGAACATAGGACAGGGCCTCAGCCGTTCCTTGCCACTCCGTGTCGTAAATGGCATATTGGCAAGTTGACGCTTCTCATCAGACGCTTTTAATTTTGATTTTTGGGTCATTTTACTGAACTTTTGTTTTTTGGATTTTACATGCTCTCTACTATGACATTGGGCATCGGCCTTGGCAGACGGCAGCAGCTTCAGCACGAGGTGGAAGTGGATCTTGATCTTTCCCTATTTTACCCTCCACATTTTTGTTCTCTATTTTTTAATGTGTGGAATTATATGCCAGTAATATATCAATAGCAATGACCTACTGTACCGTACTGCTATATATATATATATATATATATATATATACTGGTGGTCATCAAAATTCTGCACTGTCCTCATACTATATACTGCGCACAACTACAATGCAGCACAGATATGGATGGATAGTATACTTGACGACACAGAGGTAGAGCCATGGACTACTGTACCATACTGCTATATATATATATATATATATATATATATATATATATATACTGGTGGTCAGCAAAATTCTGCACTGTCCTCATACTATATACTGCGCACAACTACAATGCAACACAGATATGGATGGATAGTATACTTGACGACAAAGAGGTAGAGCAATGGACTACTGTACCGTACTGCTATATATATACTGGTGGTCAGCAAAATTATGCACTGTCCTCCTACTATATACTGCGCACAACTACAATGCAGCACAGATATGGATGGATAGTATACTTGACGACACAGAGGTAGAGCAATGGACTACTGTACCGTACTGCTATATATATACTGGTGGTCAGCAAAATTCTGCACTGTCCTCCTACTATATACTGCGCACAACTACAATGCAGCACAGATATGGATGGATAGTATACTTGACGACACAGAGGTAGAGCAATGGACTACTGTACCGTACTGCTATATACTGGTGGTCAGCAAAATTCTGCACTGTCCTCCTACTATATACTACAATGCAGCACAGATATGGAGCGTTTTCAGGCAGAAAACATAGATATTTGCAGCACACTGAGCACAGATATTTGCAGCACACTGAGCACAGATATTTGCAGCACACTGAACACAGAAACTGAGAGAACGCAGCCACGTCCTCTCGCTATCATCTCCAATGCACGAGTGAAAATAGCGGCAACGCGCGGCTCTTTATATGCAATACGAATCTCGCGAGAATACGACAGCGGGATGATGACGTTCGGGCGCGTTCGTGTTAACCGAGCAAGGCGGGAAGATCCAAGGCTGCCTCAGAACCGTGTAAAATGGGTAAAGTTCGGGGGGGTTCGGATCTCGAGGAACCGAACCCGCTCATCTCTAGTGTATAACACCAGTCGACTCTGTGTGCCATTAACTGAGGGTTGTAGAGATGAAGATAAGACATATATATATATAAAAATACATTGAGATAAAAATTGGGTAGGGTTGACGTCTTTTCCGGTTGGATGTTTTCTGGGTAAAGGGGGAGACAGAGAAAAATGGTGAAAGAAACAGGCCATGAAATTCATTTGCAATCCTTATCATAACACTGTTTCTATTGATGGGTCATAAACCAAATCTGCTGCTGTGACAACGCCCTCGCTCCTTCGACTCATTAAATTTGTGCCGTGCTTGCGCCGTGTTAGAATTCGAACACACCTGAATATCAAACCAATAATTATGATGACTCCCAGGATACAAAGGAGAAACTTCCCCACACTCATAATAACATTCTGTGCCCACTCTCCTAACCTTGAGAACCATTTGCGTGGGTTCAACCATGAGACCCAGCCAGTCAGTTCATTACCCACAGCTGTCAAGGTGAGGTTGTGCTTCCTCCTGAACTCCCACTTCAACTGTAAGATCTCATCCATCTTTTGATTGATCTCCGTGGGGTCGTCAGTGCTATTCGTGATATACGTACAACACTTCACGCCATATTGAGTTGCCAGGGCAACACAGTACCCACCTGTCACAGCTGTAATGTAATTAAGGACCATTCTGTGCTGGATCAGCTCTTTCTTGTAGGCTTGTAACGCCCTGCCCGTATACCTGAATGTGTCATCATACATCTCAGTGATATTATCTATCAAGTTCGCTAGCGCATGGATGTATCTATAATTACAGTACCTCTGGCAGTACGGGTGATATCTAATGCGAGAAGGAACTGAATCCCGGTGGATTCATGGATCAAATCAGAGGCTGCGTGCTCTGCCCTATCTATGAGGTGTCTCTTAATGATGTGTTCATAGTGGGTATGAGTATAAGGAGTCTGAGTGCTGCGGTGAACGTCTTTCATTTTGTCGTGGGTTATGGTCATGACCTCTGGTAGCACTCTCCCAATATAACACAATCACTCAGAGCTCGGAGTAAGCCACTTGTACGCTTTCCTCCCACATATGAAATAGGCATCATCTGGGAGAACATAGGGGATAAAATATATAAATAAATTTTCCATGTAAAGAAACCAATCCCTAGTTCTCTCATTTGCTCAATATAAGTATCGGGCTGGATGATATGGGCACAATACCCCTGTGATACCTTTCCAACCCACATGGTTTTGCTTCCACGTGTATACCGGTACCGAAAATACTTTCCACTGTTGACTATCTTGCGTACAAGTTCAGAGTTGATAGGAATCCTATCAGCTCTGTGTGAAAAGGTCATTGTCTGGTTATTCCACATCACTTCTCAATTTCCTGGTTTTCGGAAATTGGAAATATTAAAATACAACAGGGATCTATCTACGTAGTACTGGTGGAGCTTCAAGCTAGGGGGCCTAGATATATTGAATTTCTTGTCCACCGGTCTCCCACCCCCTAATTCGAGTACCTCATCTATTGCTAAAGGGTATGGTACTAATCCTGACTTACTCTGTCCTTGAGGTACTTGTAAGCACACCCGACATTCTGTCTGGTTTAAGACCTTACCCACTAATAAGTGGTAATCACTCAACGGATGTCGGTCCATATCGATATTAATATTGGACTGACATCTCTGGATGCACCCATCTTCGACTATGTTCTCACAATTTCTACAAATACAATATTCATCAGATAATAACCCCTCACATTGCCTCTGAGCTCCATGACTACCAGAGCGCTTACTGATACCAGCCTTTACTCGAGTGATGTGCTGCTCCTGAGATCCTACAAATCCGTACTTGCCATCAGAACCCATTCCAGATCCTTGCTCGATCTCCCTGGGACCCTCACCAAAACAAATTGTCCTGAGCAAAAACAGAACTACCAGATAAACCTGAAACGCAGTCTCTTGGGGTAGATCCATTTCGTTAAGGGAAGAAGAAGGGAGATAAGAAGGGGGAGAAAGAGAAAAGGGCAGTGGGAGGTGAAAAAATAGAAAACTGGTACGACAACCGCCTTTGATCTTGTTGCTCTCTGCGCTCAGGTGCCGTTTCAACAGTCCTGCCTCTCAGCTTTCCCGGAACAAACACTCTAGTGATACGAGGTTCTCTTCGCCTTGCTCTTTGTCACGAGTTTTCTCCGGGTCAGCGACCTTCTTGCAGTGGGACAAGTGGACCCAAGTCTCTCTTTCAGCGACTTTTAATGCTGTTGTGCTGGTTAACAAGACTTGGTACGGTCCTTCCCACCTGTCAATGAGGCAACCTGAGCATAGAAAATTTTGTATCATCACATAATCCCCAGGCTCAATGTCATGACAATTACTGTTCGGTAGGTCAGTAATCACCAGCTTTAGATCTTTGTTGATTTCTCAGATGCTGGCTCATCCTAACCAAGTATTTCACAGTTATTTCATTATTGCATTTCAAATCATCCTGGGGGTCTATCATTACATGGGGTTGTCGACCAAAAAGAATTTCAAAGGGTGATAAGTTAAGCGGTGACCTGGGAGTGGTTCTGATGCTGTACAACACTAGTGGCAAAGCTTCTGGCCACAACAATCCAGTTTCATCCATCACTTTGCTCAGCTTGTTCTTAATAGTGCTGTTCATGCTCTCCACCTTCGCACTCACCTGTGGTCGGTACGGAGTATGCAGCTTGCTATTAATTCCCATCAGTTTGCACATGACCTGAAAGACTTCACCTGTAAAGTGGGTACCCCTATCACTTTCAATCATTCTTGGGATACCATATCTGCACACAAATTCCTGCATGATTTTCTTTGCAGTGAACACAGCAGTATTTGTGGCAGCGGGGAATGCTTCTACCCAGTTGGAAAACACATCAGTACATACTAACACATATTTCAAATTCCTACAGGGTGGTAACTATATGAAGTCGATTTGTATTACCTGAAAAGGTCCGTCTGTAGGAGGGATATGGGATGGCTCCGTTGGTATTGCCTTACCAATATTCTTCCTCAAGCAAGTAAGACATGTCATTGCTCTCTTACCTGCATGAGAAGAGAATCCTGGTGCACTCCAGTAGGCTCTTACCAGCTTGCACATACCCTCCTTGCCCAGATGAGTCAGACCGTGTGCCGCCTCAACTAGACTTGGGAGATATGTTCTGGGGGCCACTGGCTTACAGTGTCTATCTGTCCAAAGTCCTGAGGACTCCTGACTATATGCCTTTGCCTTCCAGACTGCCTTTTCCTGTAGGGAACACAAATTTTTTAATTTTTAATTTGATTATTTCATGTTATCAGTTGTGTGAAGTACAAACATCTCTGGATGAGAGAAGAGAGGGAAAATGAAAAAGAAAAATGTCAGGTTTGCCATTCACCAACAGGCCGTCACACCATCATGCATATCAGTGTCTGTACACAATCTCCCTTCACCAGTATTCCCATTCTCCACCCTTTGTGCATGACCAGGCACACTGTAGTAATACTGGTGTCATTGTGTTGGTGAGATATACTGGGTTTGGGCAGAACTCTGAAGGACCGAGTAGGCATGTGGTCTTTAAACTGTAATCGTGTCCACGTATTGTGCCACCCTGTGTGAACACAAAAGATGAAGAGGAAATTGTGGAGAAACAAAATAGACGTTGGTGACAGATAAGTTTGTAGAGGCAAAGAAGATTTTATAAAATTTGACAACTGGATTGGGCACTATGGGGAAGTGATTTTCTACTTGGTCTACTCCCCTTAAAAAAAAATTGTGTTTGTTGTATCGCTATTGGGACCATCCCAGCCATCAATCCAGTGTCCTGTCCATCCTAAGTTCATAGGGAACCCGGTATCTGTGAGATAATTTCCTTTACCTGTGATGGACATGAATCTAGAACAGAGAAATGTAACATTAGTCTTCGTGGGTGTCTAACATACTTTGTACTTCCTGAGCGGGAGCACATTATATGTATATCATATCTAACAAAGCTCCTGTTAAGTTAATCAGGGGCCATTTCTGCTAGAAGAAGAAGCAAAAGTTTAGAGGCCCCATCTTAACCCTAGCAAGTCTTGTCAAAGGGTAATGTTGCATTTATTTTGTTCTTCCCATTAGCCGAATCTGTGTTTTCTATATGGCTTGTGATTCCTTACTATATGTCCCTTGGTCTCATCTATGTGTTTAATAATGTGGCTTGTGTTTTCTGTCTAGAAACATGAGAACAGAACTGTTCTGTTCTCGGAAGACAGCCTATAGTGAAGCAGAGGAGCAGCAGCAGCAGCGCCTCCACCAGTAACAAAGCGCTGCTGCGGCTCCCTCCTCCACCTCACTCCTCCTCCTTCCCCCGTACCGCTGCTCCTCTCCTCTCTCCGGGCGGCTGTGCACTGCGGGCAGCGATTGCCCGCAGCGCACAGCGGCATGTAATGAGTCAGTTTGACTCATTACATGCTTTGGGCCCCTGGACAGAGGCGGGCCCCAGCGCAACGCACTGGTTGCACTGGCGGTAGTTCCGCCTCTGCTGCCACACCTGCAGTGCACATGGTTTTGCCCAACTGCTAACAAAATTGCTGCTTCGATCAACTCAGAATTACCCCCTTTGTGCACTTTGTGGATTAAATATGTGATATGTCTTTGTGGCTTTTCCATGCGAGTACAAATGCTACCGTAATTACTCATACCACGCGCTAATACGCAGGACTGCGTGAGCAGTCATACGCAACCTGCGAATATGTACACGCACGGCAGAACAAGTACGCGCACGGAGGCCATCTGTGTGGAGTTTGTACATGATGTGTGTACTGTAATATTTTCCGACTTCGACACACTGAAGAGGTGGCAGTTTTGGCATTTTGCCCAGGCATGACAATAGGCTTTCTCATCCCATAGACAACGACTGTCTCCACTGGTATTTTATTCAAAGAAACGACATCACCATCAGGATCCTCATCGTCAGCTTCCTCTTCAGCGCCAGCAACACCCATATCCTCCTCATCCTGGTGTACGTCTACAGTGACATCTTTAATCTCAATATCAGCAACTGGACTGGTGGTGCGCCTCCCAGCACTTGCAGGGAGCGTGCAAATGGTTGTAGGAGCCTCCTCTTTCCATACAGTCTTGGGAAGGTCAGGCCTAGACATCGCAACCGCGGACACACTTTGACTCTCCTTGGGGATTTGTGAGATCTCTGAACACACAGTTGTTTTTTCCTGTTCTTTAACAAGCTTAATATTTTACATTTTTTGAGAGGGAGGAAGGTTTCCATCCTCATGAGAAGCTGAGCCACCAGTCATGAACATAGGCCAGGGCCTTAGCCTTTCCTTGCCACTTCGTGTTGGGAATGGCATATTGGCAATTTTACGTTTCTCATCAGATAATTTCAAATTTTTTTCTGATTATTAATTTTTGCTACTTGGACTTTAGATGCCCTCTATGACATTGGGCATCGGGCTTAGCAGACTACGTTGATGGAATTGCATCGTCAATGTCATGACTGCTGGCAGCAGCAGCTTCAGCACTAGTACTAGGAACTGGAAGTGGTTCCTGATCTCCCACAATTTTTTCCTCCAAATTATTCTCCATTTCACAGGACAGCACCCCTTTACTATTACAGCACACAGAACAGTGCCCCTTTATTTTCACAACACCCCTGTATTCTTATATCATACAGGACCAGTGGGGGATCCTGAGGTAACAGAACCGGACCAAACTGCCATAGAATTCTGTAAAACCTGAGTTCATTCTGCAACCCTAGTAGAAATCTGAGAAACCATAGATTTGATAGAGGATAACCATTCAGGCTCCCTTGCTGGTATCTGCACTAAAACAGTGTAATCCTGATTACATGGAATGAGATCATCCTGAGAGGACATATCCTCAGCTGCATATGACACAGAGTCCCTGGACATAGCTAACTGGAGACCCCAAACACTCCACACACACACAGGGGAGGCTAGACATAGTTTCCACCCTGAGAATGGCAAGAGAGACACAGAGTTTGGAGCCAACCCAAACACAGCGCTCTTTCGATAAAGCGCCCACTGTTTACTGTAACAGGTTACACAGAACTAATTCACCGCCTCCCCCCCTTTCTACAACCCCCTGGTACCACACAGGATAGCTGGAGTTGCTTGGAGGGACAGCTCTGTCAGCGTCTGTGTACAGGAACTGCAGGCAGGAAAATGGCGCTGAACGCTGCTGGGTCCGCTCTGAGGAGAAGTTCCGCCGCTTGACGATGGCGCGCCTTCCCACACAAATTCTTTATACTGGCCTGAGGATTCCGTAGCGAGGCGGGGGATTCCGTCCCCTGTTAGCGTCTGAGTACGGAGGATTGTGACGCTAGCCTGTGGATTCAGTCTCCGGTTAGCGTCTGTGACCAATGTAGGGTGTTAAGACGCTGGTACAGGACACCCCTCATAACACCAACACTGTGCCGCTGAGCCTTCCCGGAGTGCAACCGCACAGAGCTGTGCTCCTACCCTTGTGCGTCCATATCTCACCATCTTCTGATCTTCTGGCTCTGTAAGGGGGTGGCGGCATGCTGCCGGGGTGAGCGATCCCCTGTGGCGGGGAACGTTCAATCCCCTCAGGAGCTCAGTGTCCTGTCAGCGGAGATAGTGGCTCAGACCCTGCAGGGCGGACACTACTCCCCCCCTTAGTCCCTCGAAGCAGGAAAGATGTTGCCAGCAGCCTCCCTGTGCCTAAACTCTAAAATAATACAATTAAAAGAACTCCTATGGAGCTCCCCTAGCTGTGCCCGGCTCCTCCGGGCACATTTTCTAAAATGGGACTGGTAGGAGGGGCAAAGAGGGAGGAACCAGCCCACACTCTCAAACTCTTAAAGTGCCAACGGCTCCTAGTGGACCCGTCTATACCCCATGGTACTAATGTGGTCCCCAGAATCCTCTAGGACGTAAGATAAATTATTTTGACAGCAGCACCTCTGTATTTTTACAGCATACAGTACCAGGTGCTTTAATTTTGACAACTGCACTCCTGAATTTTTACAGCATACAGGGCCAGTGTGCTCTTATTTTAACAACAGCACCCCTGAATTTTTACAGCATACAGGGCCAGTGTAATATTATTTTAACAGCAGCACCCCTGTATTTTTACAACACACAAGACCAGTGTGCTTTTAGTTTAACTACTGCACCCCTGAATTTTTACAGCATACAAGATTGGGCCAGCACCCCTGTATTTTCACAGCATACAGGAGCAGTATGCCTTTATTTTAACAACAGCAGCACCCTTGAATTTTTACAACATACAGGAGAACATACAACACTGTGACAGCCACGACAGCAACACCAATGTACAGCTGCAGCACCCCTAACAGCATATGAAACACCGGTGACAGCCTGGACAGCACCCCTAACAGCACAGGTACACCACAGTGATGGGAGCAGCACCCCTACAGAGCACACGCTGATGCCACCTGACGCCACCACCCACAGAGAGACAGAGGTCTGTCTCCCTCACTCTCCAAGTCTGGAGTGAAAATGGCGGCAACGCATGGCTGTTTAGATGGAATCCGACCAAAACCTGCAAGAATCCGATAGCAGGATGATAACGTTTTGCCTCGTTCTGGTTCCAAGTCTGGCGGGAAGTCCCGAGCCGGACTTGGATCCGGGCTTGGAGCGTGAAGTTCGGTGGGGTTCGGTTCTCTGGGAACCGAACCCACTCATCTCTATTTAAAATCAATAAAAATATTGGTAATCATTGATAAAAATTAATACAAACAGCTAAAATCATGTCATTTTTTCAATCCAAAACCCCAAAAATTCGGATTTAAAACACAAATTCTGAACCATGGGAAGATTCGAACCGGGACTGGTTGCAGCAAAGTCCTGTAATTGAAAGCAGCTTCCTGCATACTGTATCAAGCTACTAGCAATATATATCAGTATTGCAGCAAAGTCCTGTAACTAATAGTAACTTCCTGCATACTGTGTAACGCTACTAGCAATATATATTAGAGATGAGCGGGTTCGGTTTCTCTGAATCCGAACCCGCACGAACTTCATGTTTTTTTTCACGGGTCCGAGCGACTCGGATCTTCCCGCCTTGCTCGGTTAACCCGAGCGCGCCCGAACGTCATCATGACGCTGTCGGATTCTCGCGAGACTCGGATTCTATATAAGGAGCCGCGCGTCGCCGCCATTTTCACACGTGCATTGAGATTGATAGGGAGAGGACGTGGCTGGCGTCCTCTCCATTTAGATTAGAAGAGAGAGAGAGAGATTGACCTGATTTACTGGAGCTTAGGAGTACTGTAGAAGTGTAGAGAGTGCAGAGTTTACTAGTGACTGACCACAGTGACCACCAGACAGTGCAGTTTTATTTAATATATCCGTTCTCTGCCTGAAAAAAACGATACACACAGTGACTCAGTCACATACCATATCTGTGTGCACTGCTCAGCCCAGTGTGCTGCATCATCTATGTATATATATCTGACTGTGCTCAGCTCACACAGCTTATAATTGTGGGGGAGACTGGGGAGCACTGCAGTGCCAGTTAATAGTTATAGGTTATAGCAGGAGCCAGGAGTACATATTATATTAAAATTAAACAGTGCACACTTTTGCTGCAGGAGTGCCACTGCCAGTGTGACTGACCAGTGACCTGACCACACTGACCACCAGTATAGATAGTAGTATACTATATTGTGTGATTGCCTGAAAAAGTTAAACACTCGTCGTGTGACTTCACTTGTGTGGTGTTTTTTTTTTTATTCTATAAAAAACTCATTCTGCTGACAGACAGTGTCCAGCAGGTCCGTCATTATATAATATATATACCTGTCCGGCTGCAGTAGTGATATATATATATTTTTTATATCATTATTTATCATCCAGTCGCAGCAGACACAGTACGGTAGTTCACGGCTGTAGCTACCTCTGTGTCGGCACTCGGCAGTCC
This sequence comes from Pseudophryne corroboree, assembly GCF_028390025.1. Taxonomy (NCBI): domain Eukaryota; kingdom Metazoa; phylum Chordata; class Amphibia; order Anura; family Myobatrachidae; genus Pseudophryne; species Pseudophryne corroboree. Next base: position 81,373,752 of record NC_086454.1, read on the forward strand.
GTCCATAATTGTATACCACCTACCCGAGGTTTTTTTTTCTTTCTTCTTTATACATACATACTACTACATCTCTTTATCAACCAGTCTATATTAGCAGCAGACACAGTACGGTAGTTCACGGCTGTAGCTACCTCTGTGTCGGCACTCGGCAGTCCGTCCATAATTGTATACCACCTACCCGTGGTTTTTTTTTTCTTTCTTCTTTATACATACATACTACTACATCTCTTTATCAACCAGTCTATATTAGCAGCAGACACAGTACAGTACGGTAGTTCACGGCTGTAGCTACCTCTGTGTCGGCACTCGGCAGTCCGTCCATAATTGTATACCACCTACCCGTGGTTTTTTTTTCTTTCTTCTTTATACATACATACTACTACATCTCTTTATCAACCAGTCTATATTAGCAGCAGACACAGTACGGTAGTTCACGGCTGTAGCTACCTCTGTGTCGGCACTCGGCAGTCCGTCCATAATTGTATACCACCTACCCGTGGTTTTTTTTTCTTTCTTCTTTATACATACATACTACTACATCTCTTTATCAACCAGTCTATATTAGCAGCAGACACAGTACAGTACGGTAGTTCACGGCTGTAGCTACCTCTGTGTCGGCACTCGGCAGTCCGTCCATAATTGTATACTAGTATCCATCCATCTCCATTGTTTACCTGAGGTGCCTTTTAGTTGTGCCTATTAAAATATGGAGAACAAAAATGTTGAGGTTCCAAAATTAGGGAAAGATCAAGATCCACTTCCACCTCGTGCTGAAGCTGCTGCCACTAGTCATGGCCGAGACGATGAAATGCCAGCAACGTCGTCTGCCAAGGCCGATGCCCAATGTCATAGTACAGAGCATGTCAAATCCAAAACACCAAATATCAGTAAAAAAAGGACTCCAAAACCTAAAATAAAATTGTCGGAGGAGAAGCGTAAACTTGCCAATATGCCATTTACCACACGGAGTGGCAAGGAACGGCTGAGGCCCTGGCCTATGTTCATGGCTAGTGGTTCAGCTTCACATGAGGATGGAGGCACTCAGCCTCTCGCTAGAAAAATGAAAAGACTCAAGCTGGCAAAAGCAGTAGCACCGCAAAGAACTGTGCGTTCTTCGAAATCCCAAATCCACAAGGAGAGTCCAATTGTGTCGGTTGCGATGCCTGACCTTCCCAACACTGGACGTGAAGAGCATGCGCCTTCCGCCATTTGCACGCCCCCTGCAAGTGCTGGAAGGAGCACCCGCAGTCCAGTTCCTGATAGTCAGATTGAAGATGTCAGTGTTGAAGTACACCAGGATGAGGAGGATATGGGTGTTGCTGGCGCTGGGGAGGAAATTGACCAGGAGGATTCTGATGGTGAGGTGGTTTGTTTAAGTCAGGCACCCGGGGAGACACCTGTTGTCCGTGGGAGGAATATGGCCGTTGACATGCCTGGTGAAAATACCAAAAAAATCAGCTCTTCGGTGTGGAACTATTTCAACAGAAATGCGGACAACAGGTGTCAAGCCGTGTGTTCCCTTTGTCAAGCTGTAATAAGTAGGGGTAAGGACGTTAACCACCTCGGAACATCCTCCCTTATACGTCACCTGCAGCGCATTCATAATAAGTCAGTGACAAGTTCAAAAACTTTGGGTGACAGCGGAAGCAGTCCACTGACCAGTAATCCGCTTTGTATCACCGGTTTCCAGAATACGCACACAGCTGAAAACCTCTTACGGCAACTGAGGAAGATTATCGCGGAATGGCTTACCCCAATTGGACTCTCCTGTGGATTTGTGGCATCGGACAACGCCAGCAATATTGTGTGTGCATTAAATATGGGCAAATTCCAGCACGTCCCATGTTTTGCACATACCTTGAATTTGGTGGTGCAGAATTATTTAAAAAACGACAGGGGCGTGCAAGAGATGCTGTCGGTGGCCAGAAGAATTGTGGGACACTTTCGGCGTACAGGCACCACGTACAGAAGACTGGAGCACCACCAAAAACTACTGAACCTGCCCTGCCATCATCTGAAGCAAGAAGTGGTAACGAGGTGGAATTCAACCCTCTATATGCTTCAGAGGTTGGAGGAGCAGCAAAAGGCCATTCAAGCCTATACAATTGAGCACGATATAGGAGGTGGAATGCACCTGTCTCAAGCGCAGTGGAGAATGATTTCAACGTTGTGCAAGGTTCTGCTGCCCTTTGAACTTGCCACACGTGAAGTCAGTTCAGACACTGCCAGCCTGAGTCAGGTCATTCCCCTCATCAGGCTTTTGCAGAAGAAGCTGGAGACATTGAAGGAGGAGCTAACACAGAGCGATTCCGCTAGGCATGTGGGACTTGTGGATGGAGCCCTTAATTCGCTTAACAAGGATTCACGGGTGGTCAATCTGTTGAAATCAGAGCACTACATTTTGGCCACCGTGCTCGATCCTAGATTTAAAGCCTACCTTGGATCTCTCTTTCCGGCAGACACAAGTCTGCTGGGGTTGAAAGACCTGCTGGTGAGAAAATTGTCAAGTCAAGCGGAACGCGACCTGTCAACATCTCCTCCTTCACATTCTCCCGCAACTGGGGGTGCGAGGAAAAGGCTCAGAATTCCGAGCCCACCCGCTGGCGGTGATGCAGGGCAGTCTGGAGCGACTGCTGATGCTGACATCTGGTCCGGACTGAAGGACCTGACAACGATTACGGACATGTCGTCTACTGTCACTGCATATGATTCTCTCACCATTGAAAGAATGGTGGAGGATTATATGAGTGACCGCATCCAAGTAGGCACGTCACACAGTCCATACTTATACTGGCAGGAAAAAGAGGCAATTTGGAGGCCATTGCACAAACTGGCTTTATTCTACCTAAGTTGCCCTCCCACAAGTGTGTACTCCGAAAGAGTGTTTAGTGCCGCCGCTCACCTTGTCAGCAATCGGCATACGAGGTTACATCCAGAAAATGTGGAGAAGATGATGTTCATTAAAATGAATTATAATCAATTCGTCCGCGGAGACATTGACCAGCAGCAATTGCCTCCACAAAGTACACAGGGAGCTGAGATGGTGGATTCCAGTGGGGACGAATTGATAATCTGTGAGGAGGGGGATGTACACGGTGATATATCGGAGGATGATGATGAGGTGGACATCTTGCCTCTGTAGAGCCAGTTTGTGCAAGGAGAGATTAATTGCTTCTTTTTTGGGGGGGTCCAAACCAACCCGTCATATCAGTCACAGTCGTGTGGCAGACCCTGTCACTGAAATGATGGGTTGGTTAAAGTGTGCATGTCCTGTTTTGTTTATACAACATAAGGGTGGGTGGGAGGGCCCAAGGACAATTCCATCTTGCACCTCTTTTTTCTTTTATTTTTCTTTGCGTCATGTGCTGTTTGGGGAGGGTTTTTTGGAAGGGACATCCTGCGTGACACTGCAGTGCCACTCCTAAATGGGCCCGGTGTTTGTGTCGGCCACTAGGGTCGCTTATCTTACTCACACAGTCAGCTACCTCATTGCGCCTCTTTTTTTCTTTGCGTCATGTGCTGTTTGGGGAGTGTTTTTTGGAAGGGCCATCCTGCGTGACACTGCAGTGCCACTCCTAGATGGGCCCGGTGTTTGTGTCGGCCACTAGGGTCGCTAATCTTACTCACACAGCTACCTCATTGCGCCTCTTATTTTCTTTGCGTCATGTGCTGTTTGGGGAGGGTTTTTTGGAAGGGACATCCTGCGTGACACTGCAGTGACACTCCTAAATGGGCCCGGTGTTTGTGTCGGCCACTAGGGTCGCTAATCTTACTCACACAGCTACCTCATTGCGCCTCTTTTTTTCTTTGCGTCATGTGCTGTTTGGGGTGGGTTTTTTGGAAGGGACATCCTGCGTGACACTGCAGTGCCACTCCTAGATGGGCCCGGTGTTTGTGTCGGCCACTAGGGTCGCTTATCTTACTCACACAGTCAGCTACCTCATTGCGCCTCTTTTTTTCTTTGCGTCATGTGCTGTTTGGGGAGTGTTTTTTGGAAGGGCCATCCTGCGTGACACTGCAGTGCCACTCCTAGATGGGCCCGGTGTTTGTGTCGGCCACTAGGGTCGCTAATCTTACTCACACAGCTACCTCATTGCGCCTCTTATTTTCTTTGCGTCATGTGCTGTTTGGGGAGGGTTTTTTGGAAGGGACATCCTGCGTGACACTGCAGTGACACTCCTAAATGGGCCCGGTGTTTGTGTCGGCCACTAGGGTCGCTTATCTTACTCACACAGTCAGCTACCTCATTGCGCCTCTTATTTTCTTTGCGTCATGTGCTGTTTGGGGAGGGTTTTTTGGAAGGGACATCCTGCGTGACACTGCAGTGACACTCCTAAATGGGCCCGGTGTTTGTGTCGGCCACTAGGGTCGCTAATCTTACTCACACAGCTACCTCATTGCGCCTCTTATTTTCTTTGCGTCATGTGCTGTTTGGGGAGGGTTTTTTGGAAGGGACATCCTGCGTGACACTGCAGTGACACTCCTAGATGGGCCCGGTGTTTGTGTCGGCCACTAGGGTCGCTAATCTTACTCACACAGCTACCTCATTGCGCCTCTTATTTTCTTTGCGTCATGTGCTGTTTGGGGAGGGTTTTTTGGAAGGGACATCCTGCGTGACACTGCAGTGACACTCCTAAATGGGCCCGGTGTTTGTGTCGGCCACTAGGGTCGCTTATCTTACTCACACAGTCAGCTACCTCATTGCGCCTCTTTTTTTCTTTGCGTCATGTGCTGTTCGGGGAGGGTTTTTTGGAAGGGCCATCCTGCGTGACACTGCAGTGCCACTGCTAGATGGGCCCGGTGTTTGTGTCGGCCACTAGGGTCGCTTATCTTACTCACACAGTCAGCTACCTCATTGCGCCTCTTTTTTTCTTTGCGTCATGTGCTGTTTGGGGAGGGTTTTTTGGAAGGGACATCCTGCGTGACACTGCAGTGCCACTCCTAGATGGGCCAGGTGTTTGTGTCGGCCACTAGGGTCGCTTAGCTTAGTCATCCAGCGACCTCGGTGCAAATTTTAGGACTAAAAATAATATTGTGAGGTGTGAGGTATTCAGAATAGACTGAAAATGAGTGGAAATTATGGTTTTTGAGGTTAATAATAATATGGGATCAAAATGACCCCCAAATTCTATGATTTAAGCTGTTTTTTAGGGTTTTTTGAAAAAAACACCCGAATCCAAAACACACCCGAATCCGACAAAAAAAATTCGGTGAGGTTTTGCCAAAACGCGGTCGAACCCAAAACACGGCCGCGGAACCGAACCCAAAACCAAAACACAAAACCCGAAAAATTTCAGGCGCTCATCTCTAATATATATATATATATATATATATATCAGTATTGCAGCAAAGTCCTGCTTCCTGCATACTGTTTAACACTGCTAGTAGCAATATGTAGTTGCTTCAACATCATCTAACAACTACATCACACACAGCTTAGTCATGAGGAAGTTTGTTTTTCATCCCAAGTATTTTCAGTATCATGAAGTATGAATGTTATCTCAATGGCTAAAGCAAAAACAAAGGCAATACAGTGTTTTGCTGATGCATATATTAGAAAGGAATAACTCTGAAAAGAATGTACTGATACGAAAAGGAAACAGAGAAATATGTGTGAACTGTGTCACTGCCAAAGCTTCACAATCACAATATTTATAAAGTAATGGAACAGAGCAGGAACAGGACCCAATATTCTTAGTACACAGGAATTGTCCTAAGATCTATTATTTTGTGGTTCAATAAGATGTAGTATTCTCTTTTAAAGTAATTTTCTATTTAACAAGTACTACCGGCTGTCTTTCTAACACTATAGCCATCTCGGGATCCCTACTAAGAAAAAAACATTATTAAAATAAAGCATTTATTTTCCTTTCAAAAATCTAGTGAAATAATTAAAATATTTTCTATTATTTTTCCTTTTTTTTTTAATTTGTATCATTTAGTTCTCTATTCTGCAGCTGGAAGACATGCACAACAGTGTAATGCAGATGTGTAAACTTGCAGTGCCAACTGACGCAGTTGCATAGGGATCCAGACAGTCAAGCCAAGTGGTTAGCATCGCCTTTGAGATGAATTAGAATGCTGCCATCCGGCTGTTTTCTTAATAAAGTGCGGCAATGACTCATTATCTAGTGGCTATTGAAAATCAGCCTTATCATTCCAGATTCATAAATAGATCTCTTCATTTGCTACAAATCTATGAAAGTGAGAAATCTACCACGTTCCATGTTGCTAATAGATCACTTTTTCTGAAAATGATTAATTTAGATCACTTGGATATACTGTACACAGTATGTTCTTTATCTTTTTGAAGAATATACTGTAAATACAAAGTTTGGCATACACAATGACAAGTCCATAAAATACCTTAAAAAAGATGGTTTGAGGAGCCAAATACAATTTCCACCCCGTGTGCTCTTACATCCCCCCCACCCCGCACTCCTGCATTGTGTGGAGGGATCTTGGGTTTGCAGGAACCAGCTGCTGATGCTCATCACCAGGTACATAAAATTTACTGTAAGTTACAGCATAGCTGCTTTGGGGAGGGGTGCCCACATACACACACACACCTCACTGACACTACACTCTGCTCTTACACACACGCACAGACACTGCTCACTGACACTACACCATGCTCTTACACACACCCACTGGGCTCTACCTGCCATAATGTGGGCTCTACCTGCCATAATGCCTATCAGGGACTCTACCTGGCATAATGTGGGCTCTGCCTGGCATAATGTCTATCAGGGACTCTACCTGGCATAATGTGGGCTCTGCCTGGCATAATGTCTATCAGGGACTCTGCCTGGCATAATGTGCGCTCTAAATGGCATAATGTGTATCAGGGACTCTACCTGTCATAACATGGGCTTTGCCTTGCACAATGTGTATCGGGCTCCACCAGGCATAATGGGGGCTCTACCTGGCATAATGTGGGCTCTACCTAGCATAAGGTGTATCAGGGGCTCTACTTGGCATACGGTGTATTAGGGGCTCTATTGTGGTGTAATGTGTACAAGAGGTTCTACCTTAGCGTAACGTGTATAAGGGGTACTACTGTCTGGTGTAATGGGAATAACGGACACTACCAGTGGTGTAATGGGAATAACGGAGACTGTGTGGTATAATGGTAATAACGGAGACTACTTGTCTCCCTGTACTGTCCTTTGTACGGTACTGCAAAACACTTGTGGCGCCTTATAAATAAAATGTAATAATAATAATAATTATACTACATACTATACTATACCGTGTAATGTGAATTGGCCCTATTCTGTGGCCACTCCCCTTCCCCATAAAGCCACACCCCTATATTTTATAGGGTGCTGTGTCCAAGGGGTTCTGCAGCAAGTTCTAACATTTTTCCCTTAAAATAATGATTTATCCCTACCCTTTCACACCCACAGAGGGGTGCACACAACGAAACATGAATTTCTTCTGAAAAACAATGCCAGTTTGGAATTTAACTGCAAATGTCATTTGCAGTGCAAATTCACCATAAAAGCGTCTCGCAGGATCCAACTCACACCTTATTGGATCGACCCCTCTCTGTCCAGAGAAAACATGTGGTAAGGCAGGCTCACTCCTCAACAAAAATGAAGTAGGCCACTACATTGGGGCATAGCTTTAACTAGAACACTATAGTGGGGCATACTATTAAAACTATTGTCTCTCTAGTCTAGACCCTTTGATGGGAGCCCCCTCAAAATGTTTAACTGGTGTGTAATAACAATTCTAAAGTTCAGTATAAAAACAAAGATACTTAGGCTGTGACAGAATTATAACTGAAATTATGCTCACATCAATGTATGTCCTTCTGAGAGGTGTAACTGCCACAGTAGAAGTAATCCACCTGCCGAAGACTCCATAAGATGATGTGGTAATTAAGATCAGATGAAAGTTTATTGGTCACAAATCCAATGATCAACCCTGTCACCCTTACTGCCTTTAAACTTCTCTCCCTCTCTACCTCTTTTAGCCTCCATCAATGGACTTCTTCCCCCTTCTACAACTTGTTCTTCTCTGACTTTAATAAATTCTCCCTCACTTTCCTACCCTGAGGCTTCACTAACTAGGTGTAATCTTGACACCCTCAATCGCAGCATTTTCTCCTCCTAGTTGTCTCTCTTTCTCACCCATCTCTACTCTCTCCTGCCCTGACCAATGTGCCTCCCTATATCTCTCATCTCGGCCTTTCTACCACCAATGCTCTTCCTATTTGTCAATGATGGTCCCCCATTCGTAAGATATTCTCCCATGATCCTCCCTCTCCAACCCACCCCATCTCTCTCGACTCCTACAAACCCAAATTCCAACAACAGTTTCTGCAAGACTTATACTGTATTGCAGCTATTTATGAAGTTACCAACGTAGGGCATATCACAAATTGTAGCACACCACAGTCACCATGCAAAGGTGAGTGTGCTATTTATCAGGCTCTGACAATCAAACATTTTCTGAGCTTGTTTCTAGTATCTAATGACATCTTCAGATGGCGTTAGCACGCACTTTCCTATGGAAATAGTTTCAGACTTCCACTCCGTCTGTTTCTGTCAGTGGTCATAAATACTCCAGAACACTGAGGGACAGAACCCCTTAAGCATAAACTTTTGCCACTTCAGTCGGTGGAGAAAGCTATATCATGGTGACTAAATATGCAAACCATTATGTCTTATTTAAGGCACTGAATTCTGGTTATGCCACTTTGTTACCTGTAAAATTACATGGCACCATATTGTAACTATAAAACAACATAACAATTATTATTTTTTTCTGTTTATTAGTTTCTGTGTTGTTGGTTAATTCATTCATTCTCTGGGGTAATCTTTGACCATAATCCATTAAAGTCCTGTCTGCAAACTAAACACAAATTATGCTGCATCATTTCTTTGAAGAATTGTACACATTGACCCCCCAACCCCAGTTAACCAAACAAGTCTAGACACCAGCTAAATAAGAAAATAAACACTTGTTACAATATTTCATTCTCCAAATGCACAGCACATAAACAGGTGATAAAATTAAAGTAAAGCCATTGTAACAAGATCAGTACAGAGGAAACACTGATGTGAGGATTTATATCCAGACTGCAGACCAGCTAAATAATTGATAGTGAATCCTGATAGCACTGGATAGAGCACCAGTTTTATAAATAAACGGGCAACTTCAATGCTTCTGTACATTATTATGACATGGGTTTGTCTAAACCAGCCTTGACCTCTGGCTTGAAAAGAGTATATTAACCATCTTCAGTTCTCTAGTGCTGCTTTCTGCATCAGGGAAAGTTGTCCTGCTTGGACTGACGGTGATAGATGGCTTTCC